>NW_012114566.1:2623272-2664164 GCF_000951035.1 Colobus angolensis palliatus
CTGGGATTACAGACTTGAGCCACTGCGCCAGCCCCGATACCAGACTTTTTACCAACTGCACTTCCTCATAATTCTCTAGGATCCCATGGACCTCAAAATGCTCAGGTCCCCACACTCCAGAAGCTCTGCAAAGCTAGCCATCGGATAGTAGGACAGAACCATATTTTCCCCTTCCCCACATGAAAAGTTCTCTACCTGTGTCCAATTACTTCACTGCCCTTGCAATCAGCTTCCTAAGATAATTAGTGATTTAAAACTTGGACAGAATCTTACAGTTGAGTTTAAGTCAGTGTTTGATACATTGAATTGAATCTGATACTCTAATTCCCATGAAATTGTCAATAACCAATAATGAATGAAAGTGTCACTCCTCACATAGGACAATTGAATTTTTGGTAGAAAATATCTGAAAACACAGCCATGCCTCAAATAAATGACAACAAAAGGTAGCAGATGCTCAGGAAGATATATATGCAAGGAAGCAAACCTCAATGCAATGAGTTCTCATCTAGAATCTGGAAAAATTAAAAGAACATGGAAAATATTATAATACATCAAACAAAATTAGAATAAACATTGTTTTGGGGACTCTGGGCGCGTATATATATGTACCAAGTCATTATGTTCATCACATCACAATTCACATGTTTACGAGGCTATTTTTTTTCATAATTGTGTGTAAGCATAAAGAAGATATTAGAAACCTGGAAGATTTCTAGGCCAAATCCTAATTTGGCAAATAAAATAATTTCAGTTCCATTTTTTTCATTTATTTGGAAACATTCAGCATCATTGATAAGGGCAGCGGCATGTCATACTGGCCAGTTTGTCTTTTCTGTGGTCTGCTGTTATGGATACGGAAAGGTACAATCAATTTGTGAGAGGAAACACATTCTTTGCTTCTACTTCCAGGCTTATTATTTTTATTAAGTGACATTCCCATCCATCAGGTAAGCCGTAAGAAAATTAAGCGTGTGAGTTTAGCTTTATACATAATTCAAGTTCTGCCGTTCATACCTGTGAAGTTTTAGCCTGGTAACCTCAGTTGATTCATTTGTAAAACGGAGCTAATAATACTATGTACTGGCAGGGTTGTCATAATCGCTAGGAACATTCAGTATGGTGTGCATTCAATAAATACTGTAGGCAAGTCAGTATTTTATAAACTACAGATGACAACTGAGTGAATCTGAAGTCAATTGAATGAGCTGTCCAAAACATTAAAACAATAACATTATTTTGTTAACAGCATGACTAACAGCATACTTAACAGCTCAACAGAGTACACTCAAGTAGTTAGAGTAAATTTAATATCCAAAACTTTCGTTTTGTTTGTGTGAATGCATGCTTGTGTGTTTCCGTGTGTCTGTGTATGTGTGTGTAACAGTGTTACGTCTATGTATGAATACTAAGTCATTAGTTAAAATGCATTTCCTACTAGGGTCATGGTAAGAATTCTTTGCAATTCCAGACAGACACTTCTTTACTAGTAATTAAATTGACCCTTCCCTATCCTTCAATTTAAAGCTCAGGTGTCCCTTTTTTGGTCTACCTCCCTTTACCTCACTCTCTTGATTAAAACATTTCTCACAATGTGAAACCCTCAATTGTACAGTTATCAGAGTCACATTGTTTATGTGATTGTTTGATTAATAGCTGCATGTCTTTTTAGCCTGTAAAGTTGTTGAAAGTCATGATTCACCCTTTTTGCTCACACCTGTGTTCCCTGCATCTAACACAGTGCCTGGCCCACAACAGATGCCGATGAAATTTTAAATTAATGAATGTGTCCTCCATTTCCTCCCACATCACTTCAAGCATATGCAGCCATTAAGTCCTACAAATTCTTTCTACTTAATATCCCTCAGGTTCATCCACTCCACTGCATTATTTAGGGAACTTAAATCTTCTTGTATGAATTTCAGTGATATTCTTCTAACTGGCTCCTTATCTATGCCCCGCTGCTTTTCCTCCCACTGAATCCAATTAATTTTCTCCCTAAGTGATTTTTTACTAAAGCAAAAATCTGATCATGCCACCTCTCAGCTTAGTATCTTTCAATGGCATCTACTTACTCTTAGGAAGATGTTTAAACTCCTTATTATGTAGGGGGTACACACATTCACGGTCACAAATGCCATTGTACAAGTTTTTAAATTTATTTTCTTACAACTGGATTTGATTTTCAGATTCCAAACTACATCTGTCTGACTCAGAATCAATTTAATCATTTTAATGTAAACTCAGTCCAACTTAGTGATTTATCAGTCAATTAAGATTTGTATTTCAGTCACATCAAGGACTATAACCCTCATATTCTCATTTTTTGCATTGCTTCTACTATAGGAGTTGCATCTAATCTTTGGGAGAATAAGGGAGGATGACAGAAAGACCTTACCCAATTACCAACACAACACTTTAGGAGAAAGGGTTTCAACTTCTTGTGCTCCATCTGCTGCAGGTTCATATTGGCCTTCTAATTCCGGATGTGCTCTCTGAATCTCCACTGAAGGTGAGCTAATCTATTTGAGGGGACTTGGACAATCCAGGGATGCTGATGTAGCTGTATTAGCTTTTCAGTGATGGTGGTCTACGGAGAGGATAGTCACGCACGGCTACAGTTTCCAGAGGTAATTGCTCATCAAAGCCTTCTGATGAGTGACCTCTGTGTTGCTACATTAATATTCCAAGCCAGCACTCCAGCAACTGTGCCCTGTATCTTCTGGGTCTTCCTCTGTTTCTGTCTGCTCCTCTCTCTTCTATCTGCCTCCCACTTTCCCCCTTAAATACGAAGCCTCGTTTGGAACCTATGGGAACGGCCATATGACATACCGTTTAGAAACTGGGGATTACCAATGGGCTGCCACTGTGTCCCTAAAAGCTTTCATCAGACATTTGACTATAAGAGCCACACACAGTTTCATTGAAATACTGACTTTTCCTTTTTTCAAATTCCCCAAAGTTGAAGTCCTCAAGGAGGGGATTCTATTCTATGAGTTCCCCATATTTCTCAGCCCTTGCTAAACACTCGAGGCTATAATATGACTGCAATTTTTCTTCAAAGCATATAGGAATTTTAGGATCAAGAATGGAAGAAAAAAATGAGCTATGCTCACTTACATCCTGTATTTTATCTTTAGATGATGACTTTGAAAAATTTATAAATGATAGATTTGTCTTTATCCTTTTTATTCTCCCAAGTTGAAAACTTCACTCTGGGATTTACGGTTACGTAGAGACTTTCACAGAAACCTGGCCAGTTGGAGTTGGAGGTCGTGGCAGCATTTATTTTATTTTGCCAAGTATTGTTCTAAGCACTTTATTTCATTATTTCATTTGATTCTTACAACAATATCTGAGGAAGGTATAACTACTAATTTTTGTCAATGGGGAAACACAAATATGAAAATATAAGTAATCTATTTACAATTGTACAATATATGGTAAGAAAAAATTCTAATCCAGAGACATTTCTATTGTTGTTCTTGCTGTGTATTCTTCTTTTTGGTCCACATTCATTTTCTCTCCTAAATTTTATTTTTTAAACAAATTTTGTTGCTTATATTTGAAGTTTGCAAGATGATGTTATGAGATATACATAGTAAAATGGTTACTACAGTGAAGCAGATTAACCTATCTATCATCTCATATAGTTACAGTTTTTTGTGACATGCGCAGCTAAAATCCACTTATTTAACAAGAATCCCTAGTATCGTAAAATTTTATTAACTATGATCCCCATGTCGTACATTAGATATCTAAACTTGTTCATACCACATATCTGTTATTTTGTATCCTTTGACCTACATCACTCCCATTTCTTTCTCCCACTCCCCCAAACTAGTAACTACTGGTTTATTCTCTATCTCCATGTGTTTGACCTTTCTTTAAAAAAAAATTATTGTGCACATAAGTGTGATCGTGAAATATTTTTCTTTTGAGTCTGGCTTGTTTTACTTAGCATGCTGTTCTTCAGGCCCATCTGTGTTGTGGTATATATGATGTATGCCATATATACCACAATTTCTTTATCTATCCGTCCATCAATGGACACTTCAAATGTTTCTATATTTTGGCTATTATGAATCATGATACAGTGAACTTGGAAGTGTAAATATCTTTACAAGGTGGTGGTGATTTCATCTTCTTTGGCTATATACCCAGAAGATTGCCTGGGTTACATGGCAATTCTATTTTTAGTTTCTTTACAAATTTCCATACTGTGCTCCATAATGGCTGTATCAATCTACATTCCCATCAATAGTGTATTAGAGTTCCCTTTTCTTCACATCCTTGCCAACATGTCTTATCAATTGTCTTTTTGATAATAGTCATCCTAACAATGTGACATCGTATCTCATAGTAATTTTAATTTGCATTTCCCTAATGATGAGTGATGTTGAACACTGTTTTATATATCTGTTGGGCATTTTTATATCATCTTTGGAGAGACGTCTGCTCAGGTCCTTTGCCCATTATTTTAATCTTACCCAGATACATTTAATTTGGAGTTCATGTTTTCAATGATTTTACTACGTCGCAAACATCTCCATGATTCATAGTGCCTCCATATCTTGGTGTCAGATGTTTTCACCTCTGGGTAGAATATTATTTCTCTGATTTTCTTTTCCTTATCATTTAAAATTAAATGCACGAATCCACCTCCTCTAAAAGAAAGGTATCTTCTTTGTCACCTATCTCCCTTTTCTCCTGTTGCCCAATTTCACATGTTTCTTTTTTGTGATCTTGCCATGCTCCCTGCTGCTCTCCATCCTTCCAAGCACCAGCATCCTGTAATGGCTGCTTCAACTGTTTGTGTGTCAATCAGACCATGAGTTTAGTAAAATTTTGGCAAAAAAAAAAAAAACGAACAAACAAAAAAAACATATCTTCTTGATATCTGTACTCCAATGCCTAATATAGTGCCTGGCATATTAATAAGTCTTTAGAATAATTTGTTGAATGAATTAGTGAGGAATGAAGGCACCCTGCAGTGTTGATGCTCAAATAAGAGAAACTTTAAAAATGAGAAATATGGTAGGTTTAAATATGTCTGTTTAATTATAATAGAAAATCTTGTTTTTAGTTCTCTGGGAGACAGGGGTAAAAATACCAGTTCTTCTGAGACTAATGACTCTCACTAAACTTAGATATCCATTTTGTTCCCTCAGCTTTGAAGAAAACATCTGAAATAGTATGTTTTCCCAAAGGTGTCTATTGTTCATGAGTTTTGAAGTTACTAAAATACCAGTAAAGGAATATTCTTTCTGCTGCTTGCAAGGATTATCCGTGATTTTTCTGAAGTCAATCTTCAGAATCTCAACAGGGAAAAGACTACCACAGTTTCCTGTAAGAAGTCCTATAGGTCCGGCTTTGAGCAATAACTATGGAAAGAATTGTGTGGGCAGCAGCCAGTGGGACCCCAAAATCAGAAGTTGTCACAGCACTGGAGCACAATTAGTTCAAACATGTCCGGGAGAAAACAAAAAGAGTTTCATGGACTAAGACAACTGGATTCTTGGTAAATTTCCCAACCACTTTACCCACCAGAAAGAGCAGTATTGGGTGGGTATGGGGAAAAGAAAGAGAGATCAGACTGTTACTGTGTCTATATAGAAAGAAGTAGACATAAGAGACTCCATTTTGTTCTGTATTTGAGATGCTGTTAATCTGTGACCCTACCCCCAACCTTGTCCTTGCAAGAGACATGTGCTGTGGTGACTCAAGGTTTAACGGATTTTGGACTGTGCAGGGTGTGCTTTGTTAAACAAGTGCCTGAAGGCAGCATGCTTGTGAAAAGTCATCACCATTCTCTTAAACTCAAGTACCCAGGGACACATGCACTGCGGAAGGTCGCAAGGTCGCAGGGACCTCTGCCTAGGAAAGCTAGGTATTGTCCAAGGTTTCTCCCCATGTGATAGGCTGAAATATGGCCTCATGGGAAGGGAAAGACCTGATCATCCCACAGCCTGACACCCGTGAAGGGTCTGTGCTGAGGAGGACTAGCATAAGAGGAAAGAAGGCCCCTTGGCAGTTGAGATAGAGAAAAGCATGTGTCTCCTGCCCATCCCTGGGTAATGGAACATCTGGGTGTGTGTTCTGTTTACTGAGAAAGGAGAAAACCGCCTTAGGGCTGTGCCTTGCTAGCGGCAATGCTGCTCTTTATGCACTAAAAAGGTTTATGGAGATGTTTGCATATGCATATCAAGGCACAGCACTTTTCCTTAAACTTATTCATGTCACAGAGATTTTTATTCACATGTCTTACTGCTGACCTTCTCCCTACGATGATCTTATTATCCTGCCACTTCCCTTTTTCTAAGATGGTAAAGATAATGATCAATAAATACTGAGGGAACTCAGAGACCGGTGCCAGCGTGGGTCCTCCATATGCTGAGCACCAGTCCCCTGGGCCCACTTTTTCTTTCTCTATACTTTGTCTCTGTGTCTCATTTCTTTTCTCAAGTCTCTCATTCCACCTAACGAGCAACGCCCACAGGTGTGTAGGGGCAGGCCACCCCTTCAGGTGGGTAATTGTGGAAATGTGAGTCATGTCTATTAGAGCCAGCAGTCATGTTGTTTGGCCAAATGGCTAACTTTCAAGGATATCCACAGAAAATATGCAAGGCTAAAAACCTGGCAGAACTCATGACTAGCCCATTCGGAAAAGACACATTTGTCCTGTTCTCTATATTTCCTAGTACAAGCACCTACTAAAGGTCAGCTGTTGATTTATTAAGGAAAGATAAATTAGAAATTCAAACAAAATGTTTGCAGAATGTCAGAAACGCAAGAGCCTGAACTAATTACTTGAACATAACTGCTTGAGATTCGACCAAGAATCAATTAATTAGCATTCAGCACCATCACTTTTGCATAAAGAAGGAAAATAAAACATGCCAAAAAGAATGGACAGCTCTAGGAGTGAATGAGGGAATAGCCTTTTCAGAGTAAAACTGCATAATCTGCTGTATATTTTAGGTGCAATTATCAAATGTTGATATGCTATTCAACTTGCTAATTGCATTTCTGAATTCAGTGTGTGAAATATTGAAAGCATTTAAGAACCACAATAGTGGGGAATGGTTTCCAAGTGCTAATAGCTAATGTGGAGCAATTTAAGTATGAGGGATGCTACTGAATTCTTCAGATAGACATATGTACTTCTAAAAATGTAAATAAAGATTCCTAGATTTGAAGACACCTTCCTCCTCTATTTTTATGGTAGAAATTTCTATATGCAGACCTTTGATTAACTTTTAAATTAAATTGTGTTTTCTAGCAACATAATGAATTTCTGATCAATTGTACTATCCATGCAGGTGAATTTACAAAACTTTCACTATTTTTGTAATCTAATGTTGACATACTGTTTTTTGACTTTTGGTTCTTCATTTGTTTGAAGGTAGAAAATGAACAAAAGCTTTAGAGAAAATGTTAGCTACACAATTGAGTTTTCTCAACACCCTACTTAATTGTACACAGCTACACAACATTAATCTCTTCTCAAATTTTAAACACAGAAAATGTGTGGTCCTCTTTTCCTTATATCTCCAAAATCACAAAGCAAGTAAAGGGTATACGGGAAGCAGTCAATTCATACTCAGTTGACTAACTCTACTCATATTCCTTCCAAAACACTGCAACATTTTGCCTGTTGTCTCATATAATAATAGTTCCCTGTATTTTTTGTTTGTTTTGTTGATTTTTTATTCCCAAGCGTTCCTCAATTCTAAGTAATCAATCTTTAAACGAATTAAGAGTCATCACTGAATATGATTATTTTTTCCAATAATATTAGCTACTTTCCAAATATTTAATAAGCCTGTTTTCAAGATGTACTGCATAGCAAAAAATAATGAGAATTGTTATGTGTTATAATCTGGGTATTAATGACCATCTGGGAAAGCTGATAGCCTAAGGAAATATCTTATGGTGACTTTATGATTTCTATTATAGCTCATTTGTTTCATTTTAATTAGGTAAGAAAAGGAAAGAAATCTCTTCCCCCACTGTGGCTGTCTGAAGGAATAATAGTGCCCTGGGCAACAGGTATGCCTGTTTTTATTAAATTGGCAACAAAAATAGGATTCAGTTTCTTAGAACTGATTAACCCTTGGGGAAGGAAGATCTTGAAAGCCCTACACAAACTGTCATTTTGCAGGCTTTTAATTGATATACACACAACTTCTGTTTATAAAACACTTAAAATAGCATTTTTGAATGTGTTTTAAGATTTTCTGGAGAATCATCGGCAGAATATAGTAAATGTTTCCAGAATAAAATAATATGATTTGTGACATAATTTTATGCAAGCGACTGCTCTTTGATTATCATATCAAAAATGCTGTCTTCCTGACAATAATCAAAGATGTTTTATCACAATAATAAGTAGATTACATGCATCTGATAGTAAATAGTTATAAAAATGTGCAGGTTTTCAGTGCTGCTATTTGGTTGGATAATTTAAAATAAATGAATACTGAACATTCATGTACCTCAAAAATTCTTACTTATTGTTATACATTATAATCAGAGATAGAATATTTAAAAGCATGAAATACAAGGCAAGGTACTTTGGTCCATGAAATATCAAATTCATATTTAACATAAATAAATTGTTTACTAATGGGAATCGGGAAATATTTTGCCTTGCTTATTGGAGCAGGGAGAGGTCATGAGAAAGAAAACAAGACAAAGATAAGAAGGTTTGAGGAAAGGCACTGAACAGAAAGTTTAGTAGAAAAGATATGGAAAAAAACCCAAAAAATCCTAGGGAGATAATGAAAATAAGACATTAGTAAGAAGATGAAAGAAAGATAATAGTAAGATACCATTCACAGCTGGGTGTGGTGGCTCATGCCTGTAATCCTAGCACTCTGGAAGGCCAAGGTGGGTGATTGGCTTGGGCTTAGGAGTTTGAGGCCCAGCTGGGCAACATGGAGAAACCCAGTGTGTACAAAAAATACAAAAATTAGCCGGGTGTAGTGGTACATTCCTGTAGTTCCGGCTAATGAGGGACTGAAGCAGGAGGCTAGTTTGAAACTGGGAGGTTGAGGCTGCAAAGGAGCCAAGATCACGTCACTGCACTCCAGCCTGGGTAACAAAGTGAGACCTTGTCTCAAAAGAGAAAAAAAAAAAAGAAAGAAATTTCATTCAGCAAATATATAGTTAAGAAGAAACAAACACAAAATTCAACTTCATTGGAGAGCTCCCTAATTTTATTTTTAAGGGGTCATGAAAATGTATTTTTGAGTTTATTTTTTTCCCCAGAGCCTTTTAAATGAATACTTTATGGGCACTATCTCATTAATCTTTTCTTACTGTGCAGAATATAATTACTTCTGTTTTACATTTGAAGAAACATATTTATGGTCTATTTTGATGTAGAGTTTTGCTGTAGTTCAGTGAACATGAATTGGGAATAAAGCAGAGACAATCTGGCTCCATTTACCAAAACATGGACAGGACTGTATACTTCATTGGCAAAGTGTAAAAGGAGATACAATATGCTTTTGTGTAGTTTTTTGGTAAGTGAACTGAAGTGATAGATGTCAAATGTGGGCAGTATTTTTCTTACTCTGCCCCAGTTTCTGAATACATATAACTTTGTGAAAATACATTGAGCTTTATATGTGTGGGGGGATTTGCATACTTTTTAAAAAAAATTACAAAAGATACTTTTACGAAACAGTTGGTATATAGCAAAGAAAATAAATAGCAATGACTTAAAATTTGTCTTAATGAGAAAACTAACACTTGCTAAGCAATGTTTTACCTTTGGCAAGCTCCACGTACATTTTATTTTTGCTTTCATTGATTAAAACATTTCTGAACTTCGTTGTTTAGGATACATTTTTAGGCAGTGGGGCATTTTGTTGTTGTTGTTGTTATTGTTTTGAGACAGAGTTTTGCTCTTGTTGCCCCGGCTGAAGTGTAATGGTTCAATCTCAACTTATAGCAACCTCCACCTCCCAGGTTCAAGTAATTATCCTGCCTCAGCCTCCCAAGTAGCTGTGATTACAGGCATGTGCCACTATGCCTGGCTGATTTTGTATTTTCAGTACAGATGGGGTATCTCCATGCTGGTCAGGCTGGTCTCACACTTCCGACTTCAGGTGATCTGCCCCACTAGGCCTCCCAAAGTTCTGGGATTACAGGCATGAACCACTATGCCTGGCGGCAGTAGGGCATTCTTATAGCTGTCCCCAGGAGCAATAAAATGTATTCATGTTAGATGAATATTATCTTTGAGAATCATCAAAAGCCACCTGATGCCAAGTCTAGAAATTTGCCACAGCTTTAACAGAGAAAGCATGTACTCTAGAAAGATACAGAAGAATCAGTACATGACACATTCAAAATGGGAAACTATGAAGATATGTATCCAGCAGTTAAAAAATGAAGATTATTTATTCCCACATCATTTGTCAGTGCAAACATCTTAGAATCAATCTTAATTCCCAAACATTGGAGAATAGTTTAGTAAACAATATACACAATGTAAATATAGTTGTAAGGTGAATGAGGAAGAACCCTGTGAACTGATATGGAGTAATTTCCAGGGCATAACCATTAAGTGAAAATAAATAAATAAATAAATAAGAGAGAGAGAGAGACTTTGCAGTAAGTTTTCTGTCATGTAGTATCTATCTTTTTTCATATATATATATATTCCATATATATATATTCCATTTATACATATATCCCTTTTGTGAAAAATAAAAAGAACAATAGAAAAACTAACAGGAATGAATGAGCTTGTTTGCCTGTAGGTGATGAGTGAGAATGGGATGGAAAGAACGAGAAATGGGAGCACAGTAGAAGGGACAATCAGAGAGTGAAACTTCTATAAATATGCCTTTTGGGGTGTGATTTTTAGAACCTTGCTAATATTTCATATTCTCAAAACATTAAAGCAATTAATTTAAGTCAACAGGTCATATGAAGGAATCAAAAATGAGGCTAAAAAAGAGATGTTCCTTATTTCAAATAGATATCATAAACACATTGAAGGAGTTGCAGGATAAAATAACTAACCTAATTAATTTTAGACAACAGTGTTTTGACTATGTACTCTAAGTGAATTAAAACTGTACACAACTGAATGGGCATGGTGGCTCATGCCTGCAATCCCAGAACTTTGGGAGGCCAAGGTGGGAAGATCACAAGGTCAGGAGATCGAGACCACCCTGGTTAACACAGTGAAACCCCATGTCTACTGAAAAAAAAAAAAATACAAAAAATTAGCTGGGTGTGGTGGCGGGCACCTGTAATCTCAACTACTCAGGAGGCTGAGGCAAGAGAATTGCTTGAACCCAGGAGGCAGAGGTTGCAGTGAGCCAAGATCGCACCACTGAACTCCAGCCTGGGAGACAGAGTGAGACTACGTCTCAAAAAAACAAAAACAAAAACAAAAAACTGTACACAACTGTTATACTCTTGTTAGCAAATTGTTTTTTACATAAATATAAACGACTAATGTTGAGACTATGTGTATTCCGGAATTGAGCAAATACATGAATATAACGTGGATAGTGAGAGCCAGATTTCTTACTATTAAATGAAAGAGTTTTAAATAATCTAAAATGAAACTTGTGGTATAGGATCAGAACTAAAGGTATTAGGATAAAGTAATTGTTTTTTAGATAAATATAAAATGTAAATATGCATGTGTTTCCTTACATATGTTTACTAGCTCTTTTAATTGAGAAGACCTAGAAACAATGACATACCAGTGCAAGGAGAACACCTGTTATCCAGATAATGATTTCTAAACACCATTATCCAACAAAAAGAAATAATGCTTTTTAGAGCAAGCTATGTTACCGGACTGGTACATTTAATGGATAAGGTAAGACTGGAACATTTTGTGGTCTCAGAAAGTAAGGAAGTCTTAAAAAGTGGTGGAATGTCAAAGAAAATAAAAGTCAACATGAGGAGGCTCCCATGTCCAATTTTAGGACAATCAGAGCAAGAAAATAGATGATCATAGTAATGCATGATAACTTATACTCTGACTGATTGATTAATTAATTATAACCTAAAATCAAGCATATATCCACGAGTCCATACTAGTAAGTAAACAATTAAACAAAGAAATAAACAGGGGAAGAGAGAAAGCTGTCTCTGAAGATAAAAGCAAAGGGAAAAATAACTTTCTAGGAAAGACCTAAACATCACCCTAAATAGATGATCATAGTTCATATCGCCAGAGGTCAAAAATAACTATACATGTAACTTCTGATGTAATACACTGAGGAAGGAAAAAACCCATTATTTATGTGTTATTGCTGCCAGAAATTTCTAAACTGAATTTAATCATGAGAAAACACGTCAAACACAATTTGAAGGATAGCTTACAAAGCAATTGGCAAGGACTTAAGAAATATAAAGAAAGATTTGAGGAAGTGTTCCAGATGAAAAGAGATTAAGTGATGTTACACTTTATAAAGGCTTTACTGAGATAATTAATATAACTTAAAGAAGGTAATTCATTTAGGTTGTAGTATTTGTCAATGATAATTTCTGGGCTTGATCATTGGTTGTGGTTATCTAAAATGTCAACATTTGGGAAAGCTGCGTAAAGTTTGTAAGAAAATTCTAAGTATTATCTATGCAACTTTCCAAGCTTAAAATTATTTCAAAATAAAAATTTAGAAGTATTAATGTTAAACACACACACACAAATACACATACACAGACACACGCAATGGGGCAATTATCTGTAAGACATGAAGACAAACCAGTGGTTCTAATCTCTAGATCACAAAACTTAATGGAGTGATACTAAGACAGCACAGCAGAAGACTGGCCAACCTCGCAGTCCATCATCACAGAGAGAAAAATTCTCAGCATAGCATGTTTGAATATGACAAATAGTATCAAACAGCAGACACAGTAATTTTATATTTTAAAAGACCAGCAGACACTGTAACTTTATATTTTAAAAGACTATATTTCCATGTCAGGATTGGATACAGATATAAACCATATTTGTTTCTCTTACACAGATACTTATAAAACTTGACATCACTTAAATGCAAAGGATAATGATAAGTTAGTACCAAAAAGATCCACACTACATAATGTAATAGCTTACATTGAGATAGAGGACTTGATTTTTCACTTGTTACATAACAAGTTGTAAATACATAGTTACACTCACTGTGTCCATTTGTTGGCAATCACTGGACAAGGCAGACTCGGAGAAGTTGGCTACCAGAGCTGAACTAAGTCTGAGAATTTAAACCAAATAT
This sequence comes from Colobus angolensis palliatus, assembly GCF_000951035.1. Lineage (NCBI taxonomy): Eukaryota > Metazoa > Chordata > Mammalia > Primates > Cercopithecidae > Colobus > Colobus angolensis. The sequence continues at coordinate 2,636,532 of NW_012114566.1, forward strand.
TGCAGATCTACACAACTGTCTTCTAAGCCATGGGAGAAGTAAAAATGTATGAAGAGCATATCAATTCTGAATATCTACATACCAGAGTTCAGAAATCAGGAAGAGATAATGAAGCGAGTTAATAGAGAGAAACCAAGAAGACAGTGAGTGTCTTCAACTTGAGATCAGTAAGACAGAAAGAAGCAACTGTGCATCATGAGCCATACAAACAACTCCAAAGGGAAGGAATGTGCTTCCCAGGACAGAATGTTTTGTGATTTATGGATTAGACTGTTCCTGCATTGCTACAAGGAAATATTAAATATTTGACACTGTGTAGCTTACAAAGAAAATAGGTTTAATTGGCTCATGGTTCTGCAGGCTATACAAGAAGCATAGCAGCATCTGTTTCTGAAGAGGCCTGAGGAAGCTTACAATCACTGCTGGAGGCAAAGCAGAATAGGTTTCTCATATGGTGAGAACAGGAATGAGAGAGAGTTGGGGGGTAGGGGAGGTGCCACGCACTTTTAAATGACCAGATCTCACAAGAGAACTCACTATCAGGAAGGCAGCATGAAGCCATGAGGGCTCTGCCCCCATGACCCAAACATTTCCCACCAGACCCCACCTCCAGCATTACGGATTACATTCAACATGTGATTTGGGTAGGAACCAATATCCAAACTATATCAGTATAAGAAAAAAATATTGTAACTTCCCTTTCATTTGTTAGCTTCTGACATTTTTAATTTATATTTTTAAGAATGTTTTATGATGAATATTACACCCAAGTTTCTATATATAATTTATAAAGAAATATGCAAATATGAAAGTTACTAAAACTTTTTGTAGTGATAAGAATGTGATTAAAAAATAAATGTTGCTGATATTTCTTGTTCTATTTCTATTTGGTAAGCTGTATATATTAATATTTGCACTTTGACATATGTAGATTACATTTTGATTACAATAAGGGAAAGCGTTTTTAGTAATTTGGGTTAGAAGTTTTCCAAATAAGATATAGGTAAAATCAGACATAAGAACTATTCTGCATGAAATTGCCAAGTAATTGACAAGGTGAGTTTGTCTGCCCCAGCTGGCTTGTCACATCTACTCTTCTCTCTCTGCCTAGCCACAGAGAACTATATATGCTGTTTAAGAATTAGAACAATAAATGCAATATTTGTAAACTGGCCTATGATCTCTGACCTCTGGCCTAGAATTATGTTTATAGCGGGTTGAGAGCAGGCTTGGGATCACAGGTGACAATCCCAGCAAAAAAGTAGGTCACAGACTGAGACGTAAACCTTATTCCTTGACAAGGTAGGGTCAGAAACCAAGTTGGCCATAGAAATACTAATCAGAAAATATTTATATCTGTGACTGCAGAAGTTACAGGAAATATGTCCACACATATGCTCTGCTTAGATAAAAATGCATTCTAAATTGGCAACCTGAATAGCTGTGTGTGAAGAATAGCTTCTTCCTGAGATCGTTTGGGTTCAGCAACCTTCATGTCTGGAACATTAATCTTTCGCCATGAGACCATCTCTGCTTAGCAGGAATCCATACAATATAAAAATATATCCTTAAAGCTCAATAAGATTTAGCATTCAAAGTCTGTGTCTTTCACCTTAGCTTTTGGCCCACCTATCCATTGCAAATAACTTACAGAAGATCAATTTGTACATTTTTATGAAATTACCTTTTGAAAGGATAACTCAATGTGCAACTGCATGAGAGGCCATCTGAAGAGTAAGATGGAGTCTAGGAGCAGGGCTGGAGAAATGCCCTCCTCTATCAGCAGGAACAGTTCAAACAGCTCTGGGAGGTGGCCTCATGTGTTAGTCAAGAAGCCATAGAGCTCTACAAAAGAAAGAAAGGAAACTCAGGAAGCTGCACCATGGGCTGGAAGAAGATGCCAATGGCTTTTTTTGGACCAGGGGTAGTCCATCTCCGTCAATCAGTCAGTCTGGAGAATGCCTTCCCTTCTAAAAATCACATTTCAAAAAGATAATTGGTCACATCTTTGGCTGAATGTATTTACTGTGCGTAAATCATCTGGTACTGAGAAATGGTAGCCAAAGGTTACTGTTGAGAGTCATTTTTTATAGAAAAAAAATATTTGCTCCAAGGTTAACTAAAAGAAAAGGAAAGGAAAGAAAGGAAGAAAAGAAGGAAATAAAAAGAATGATATTTCAGAATAAAATAAATTATTTTCAGCTTACCTTGGAAAATCTAATTTCTTCCAGTAATATTCCTCTCCAGTAAAATGAGAGTTAATGATAAATAATTTGGGTATTTTCATGAAGTATAGCATATCTAATAAGCTTCTGAGTAGTGTCCTGAATTCCTGGAAGCACTGTCAAATACTATGTATCACACATGTTAGCAAGAGCTTACTTATTCATGTACATATAAATCAGGATGGTTAGGCAGTCCCTTACAGGATTTTAAGTTTTAAAAATGAAATAAAAAACAACTTAGAACAGCACCGAAAAGGCCTGCTCTGGTTGACCAGTGAGTATCACAAACAAACAAACATTTTTCATATTGTAACCTCACACAACACCCCTGTCCACTCCTCCCACTTCTTCCTTCTAAGCAATTGTTCTAGACAGGAATCCTGGCTATAATTCAGTCTTCCTCAGGCAGGGTTCCTGTCTAAGACAGGTAAGGACCACAGCATTACCTGTCTGCACAACCATGCACTTCTCAAAGATAGTTAAAGTTACTCTTATCTATTTCATAGTCTAATCATAAATCCCATTTGCCATCATCGAGTGGTGATTGTAGATTCACCAGCAGAGCTCAGTGTTTCTCTAATAACTACCTGGCTAGGGAAAAGTTTCGTGCTCTGATCTCAGCACAGTCAGAAAGAGCAAATATTAAACTCAGTAGCTCAAGTTGAAGAAAAGACATTGCTCTCCTTAATAAATGCTTTTTGTTAGTATCAGACTGTCATTATTTCTCACAGACACCCTTCTAATCCTTCCTTTTGCACAGGGTCTCTTTTCTTCATATTATGTTTATCCATGTAGTGAACATGTCTCTCTCCCCTACTTATTAACAGACTCTTTCAGTCAAGCAAGTGATTTTATTCTTTCTTGTTACCAGTCTACTGCAAAACACACACATAAACATAAACACAGAACAGTGCAAACAAATGTTGCTTGCTTAAAAGAAAAAAAAGTACATATATATATATTTAAAATACTTTTGTGAACCCTGCATTTTGATGTTTAATTTGATTCCATTCCTGCTATTCAGACTTACGAACATTCATTTTTTCAGGTTCTGCCATTTTCTTGTTGTTAGGAAGTACCTTGGACAAGTTTGAGCAGAGGAAAGAATCAGCCTTTCTGTCTCTATGGTCCTTCTCTCCTTCACATTCTCAGACTGGACATGTGACTTTGACATTTCTCACTGCTCAATGAGTCCAGATCTCCTACAGAAATGAGTTTTGCTCATACTAATTCTGTTTCTAGAAAGTACATCAATACTTTGTTCCAAGCCAGACACTCTTCATAATATACTAATAGCATTGATTTAGACCTTAAACACAAATCTAACCAAGAATTTTGCACAGCATCTCTTGAAATAACAGTTTCTCACCTACCTAGATGTGTTTATAATTAGACAGCCCAGATAAACATAGCATTAGAGGATAAGGAGAGTAGAGAGAAGACTTCAGATTTAGGTGTGTTGTTTCATTCAGAATTCTTGATATGTTGCTAATAATTTCAATGTGCTTCACATGTACGGAATGACATTAAGGCTATCACTTTACCATCATCAAATATAAATGATCAAATGGTGATGATTTATCTGCTACTGTTAATCTTTTATTCCACATATCATTTATTTTAAAGGTTGTTAAAATATAAAGTAACAAATATTCTTGCATAAAGCTCACAGTGACATCATAGAAAAAAGTTGGCAAGGAGATATTTATGACATCTCAGTGTGGTATTTGTATTGATGAGTACCCACTTTGAGTCCAGAATATCTGCTGTTATATCCTAACCTCACTGGTTAGATTAAATTTCAGACATACAGCTCTGTCAGCCTTCACAGTCAAAATAGAAGTATTTGTATTTAAATTCAAGAACTTTCTGGCAACCAGTATGAACAGATTGCTAATTTTTTTTACCCCCGAGGAATTTGCATCATTCATATATTATGCTAAAAGTATGATTTTCAGTCATCTATTTTCTGTTCTCATTTGCTAGTGTTAATAGATACAATGTTATTTGTTTATTTTGTGAGTTGATTTTCAACAAAGAACAGCTTTCTCACATTTCTCCATTAAATAGGAATAGCAGAACATACAGTCATATTTCATACTGTGACAGAGGACTTTAATGGTCATCTGCTTTATTTGATCAACATGATCAGGCACATGTATCTGCCCTGAATAATGCACTATAACTAACAGAGAAAGATCTAATCCCCAAATCCACTTCACTGGGTGATAAACGGAGTTTTCCCTTCTCCAATATTATGCTTTAATCTGACACCTGGGAACTTCATCAATTTTTTCCAAAGTCATATCATTTTTTTTCTTACTTTCCAGAAGATAGTAAATAGGGTTGTGAAAGTAGTATTGCTCCAGGTCCCCGTATTTTGTTACTCACCAACAATGTGTCTTCAGGCAATTCACTTACTTGGTCTCTGTGGGCCCAAATCATCACACCCGGACTGTGCATGATGATATCTGCTGTATGAATTGATGGGGAAATCTAAAAAGAAAATATATGAAAGTCATTTATAAAATGCTAAGTGATATATATATATATGCAATTCAAGTAGGTAAAATATACTGTATGAGTATGTCACTTATCTAGAGAGATCTTTAAGATTTTATCTTGGAGCACAACAGGAAGTGGGAGAATATCCCTTACCTACAGCCAGCAAATTAAAGTAGAGAACATCGAATCTCATGCATTCTGGTCATAAGAACCTGTGTACAAACCTGGGGTGGCTGAGGAGCATGAAAAATGGATTACAAAGTCAATCTGTGTGAATCAAAATAGAAAGCAAAGTGGACATATGAACTAGTGGTAATTCATGTAGGAAATCAGAAAATGGGTTGAGAAAATAAAGCCAAAGTTTTTAAAATTGTGAAACGAGAACTGGGAGAAATTAATTTTCAGGAGAACAGACAGTTGTAAAATTGCTAGTTCTGTGTCTGCAATATAGAACAACAGATGTTTTAAATTCCCGGACTTCTGTTGTGAAAGCTGGTGGTACCTGCTACCTAACCCAAAGATCCACTATAGTCTTGAGATGGCATTCATAAGCAGCCTTTTCTAAAGCATCTCAGATGCTGACCCTACGAGGTTGAGCAATCAGTCATGCTCTGTACCAAACGGTGGCCTTTGAATATTGTGTTCTGGCATGTGTTCTCCTTTCCTCCCTGCTCCATTCCTTCCTCACTCCTGCTCCCCGGGACTTTGAATGCACTAAAAAAGTAGCAGCAGATTTTTAAAATGTAACCATATGACTTCACTGGGGAAACTTACCTAAGAGAGTGAATATGAGGGAAAGGATATGGTTCTTCCAGAACAAGGGCTGGTGTACGTCCAGCCTGCCAGTACTGAGAGGCTAAGGAGTAAGTTAGGTTAGGTGAGGTGAGGCTCTTGGTTCACTTGACTTACTGCAGAATTAGGCTGCCAGGAGAGTGCTGAATACTATACAATATATCTTTCTTGCCCCTACGTATTTTCCCCTCTCATTGATTGGAATAAGGAGTTTGATGAGAATCTATTGCAAATTTATCCTTCCAACTATACCCACGCAGTACCAGCATCAGGGATTCTTCTGAAAAAGTGCTTCAGATTTTTATTTCAATCTGCATTTGGCAGGATGAGTTTGGGGGCACATCTAGAAAAGATAGTTTGAAAAATGTCAAATCTATTATCTCTTCCAGTTCTATAATCTAAAAGTAGTATTTTAAATACCTAAGTGACTTGAAAACCTATTAGCATGAAGGAGAGAAATTAGTTTATTGGTTCTAAAATTGGAGCAAAGCTCAGTATGGAAAATCCCTGCTATCTCACTTTTTTTTGTCTCTTGAGTGCTGAAGTTGTCATTACTAGAGAATTGTATGCCTGTTTTTGAAGGAGCAAATTTCCACAATGATTTAAGTGATAAGGAATAACATTATGAAGTGGTTACTTCATAACAGTCCCCAAATCATGCACATGGAATGGGGTAGTCTAATATATTTAATGGCCACACCTTTCCTTTTTAAATATTTTTTCCTCTCATTATCAGGGAAATTGTATAGACAGGCTTGAACCTAAAAGTGTTTTAGCTTTAAACCTGTTGAACTTATCTATGCCCAATCAACAAATTCTAAGCTACTCACACATAAAGAGGAGAAACAGGGCATAAATTGTCACATACCCCGTTTTCCAAGGTGCTTATGAATGTTGAACATTTCTGTCATTCTGCTCTAAAAGTGAGACCAGATGTCCCTGAAAAGTTCTGCTCAACAATTTTCAGTGGGATAAAAAGCTTTACACACGTCCTTATTACTTTTTTGCTTGTCAAGTGAAAAGTATTGAAAATCCAGGGTGGGTGAAAAAGTAAGTGGATGTATCTTTTGTGCAGTTACCAGTTCTCTCTCCCTCATTTTCCTCAAGACAGTAGCTTGTCAGCAACCCGCTTACCCTCAACTACTTTCCTAAGTCTGGTAAAAACAGCTGTTGGGATGACACGTAGCGTTTCCTTTGTGCTCATTTCAAATTTTATTCTGTCTCCATTTGTTAATTTGATCACATTACTGACACTTCGGCACAGACTCTTTCACGATTCTCATTATCTGTCCATGGACCTAATAACATGTGGTAATATTTTTCTAATTATATTCCCTGCAAAATATCAAAAGCTGTAATCCTCATATGGTCAGTATGTGCAATGCAATCTATCCACACGTTGTTCTAACATACAAAAACACTTAATATAGGTGTAGACTTAACATGCAGTGTGTCTCCACAGACACATGAGTAACTCTACCTGATACTGTACTGTGATTCTCTCTGTATTTCTCTTCTTCACCTGTTTGAAATTATTTATTTTGGCCAGTTGCAGTGGCTCATGCCTGTAATCCCAGCACTTTGGGATGCTGAGGTGGGTGGATCACAAGGTCAGGAGATTGAGACCACCCTGGCTAACACAGTGAAACTCTGTCTCTACTAAAAATACAAAAAATTAGCCAGGCATGGTGGTGGGCACCTCTGGTCCTAGCTACTCGGGAGGCTGAGGCAGGAGAATGGCGTAAACCCAGGAGGCGGAGCTTACAGTGAGTCAAGATTGTGCCACTGCACTCCAGCCTGGGTGACAGAGCGAGACTCCATCTCAAAAAAAAAAAAAAAAAAAAAATTGTTTATTTTACCTATGCCTTGGTTTTCAACTATGTTGGGATCTTGTTCTGTTCAATAAAGTAAGATTTGATTATATCCAGATATAGTATAATTTCTACTATTTTATGGTACATCTTGAACTGACAGAGTCAAGGAACTTTATTATCTGTGTCAAAACAGTAAATTGTACAACTATACCTCATTCCCCCCATTTACTCTAGTGTCTTTTAAATACTCACTTAGACATTTTACTTTATCAGACTGTGGTTATCTCTTTTTTCTTATTCACATTGAACTGTAGTTTTTTGCATTTGCTTAAGCACGTCAAACATTTCTTTGCATTAAAATAAATGATATAAAGTAGGAAGTCAGGGAGCCCCCCACAAGTATCATAATCACCTATGAAAAATAGCCTCAATATAGCTGATAGGATCCTTCCACATCTCTCATAGATGCCAGATGGTATTTCTATAGATCAATATAAACTACAGCTGACCGATGAACAACAAAATGGGTTTGAACAACACAGGTCCACTTATGCATGATAAAAGTTATGCTGAGTATGCCCGCCTCTGCTGCTTCTCCTTCTACCTTCTTCACCTCTGCCACCCTTGCGAGAGCAAAACCAACCCCTCTTCTTCCTCCTCCTCACCCTACTTAATGTGAAGATGATGAGGATGAAGACCTATATGAAGATCCCATCTCTACTTAAAGAATAGTAGAACTATTTTCTCTTCCTTACGGTTTTCTTAAGAACAATTTGTTTTTTCTAGCTTACTTAATTGTAAGAATACAATATATGATGCATATAACACAAAAATATGTGTTTTACAACTGTATATGTTGTCAGTAAGGTTTCTCTGGTCAATAGCAGGTTATTAGTAGTAAAGCTTTTAGGGAGTCAAAAGTTATACACAGATTTTTAACTATTCACAGGGTTGGCACCTCTAACCCCTGCATTGTTCAAGGGTCAACTGTAGTTGGACATCAGAAAGTGAGTATGATGGTATTATCCTTTTATGTTTTTCAAACCTTGTTGGTAACTGGGCATATGGATCAAATAATTTGTGTATATATATATATATATATATATGTAGATATATACACACATATATATGTTTTACATTTAGCTTTGTTAATCACTCTCTTGGCTTTTTTCAGCAGAGCTCAAACATAGCCCAATATAGCATAAAAGATCATTCTTTCTAACTTTGTAATAAAATCTGTATCCTAAAGTTATTCATAAAGCAAGAAATTAAAATTTTTCAAAATAAGTAGAAATAAAGGAGATTAAGTGTAACAGATATCAGTTGTGCAGAGACAAAGAAAGTATATAAATGGATTGTTAATAAGTGTCAAGATGAGAAAGAACATCCAGAAAGTACTTAGAGGGCACAGAACACACACGCACACACACACACACACACACACACACACACACACACACACACATATCTTAAGCCAGTGTGGGATACCATTGGTTAGAGAGGCTATTGGACCTCATTAATATAATGCACCAATGAGGTTAGTGAACAAAAAATATGTACTAAGGGTATTTTTTCTGTAAAGATTGATACATTTATTTTCATAGTGTAATAAAATATTACAGGTTTTGCTTTTAGTTATGCTAAAGAATAAATTCATTTCAGTTAGGTGTCATTGTCTGGTTTCAGTTCCTTAATTCATAAACTGTATCTTACTCTAGAAAAGCTATACAAGCTTTATGACTTTAAATTTTTTCCTCTATAAAATGAGGAGTTGAGGGCTAAATCTATTATAGCTAAGATTCTTCCAGCTTTTTTAAAATAAAGTTTTTATTTTAATAAAGCTTTGACTTATGGAAAAATTGTCAAGATAGTACAGAGAAATCTTATATATTTCACACCCATTTCCCCTATTATTAACATCTTACACTGAGATGGCATATTTGTCACAATTAATGAGCCGATACTGATACATTATGATTAGCTGAAGTCTGTACTTTGTTCACATTGTCTAACTGTATGCCTAATATCTTTGTGTGCTCCCAGATCGCATCCAAGATACCACATTGTCTTGGTTGTCATGTCTCTTTAGACTCCTTTTGCATGTGAGTTTCTCAAACTTTCATTGTTTTTGATGACCTTGTTAGTTTTGAGGAGTACTGCTCATTTTGTGCAACAATTCTCAACTCACACACCTATGTTTTAAAAATAATTCTGTATAGGCTATCTTTGTAAAATAATGCTTGGCACATAGCAAGTAATTAGTAGCACATGAATGAATGAAAAACTAGATATTTCATTTATTTGTAGGAAATAATATATTCATAATAGGCATAAAGTATTTCTTTGGTCTGGATGCCAATACCGTATTGACACTACATTATTCCACTGTTACAAAAACAAAATTGAAATATTTGGTTATTTTTTTTTCTTTCTGAGTCAAATTGAGCAACATCTTAGAAAGAAACTAATTTAGGATTTTAAAGAGAAAAACTATCATTGGGAGGTATCTCATGGTAGTAGAAATGGAAATGTGGGAAAATAAAGGACATTCTAAAAAATACTGTGATTCCCAAATCATTGCATTTCTATCATCCTATTTGTCCACACAATCAGTGGAAGGAATGTAAATATGGATAAGGGAAAAAAAATATGGATAAGGGAAATATGGATACACACACACACACACACACACACACAAAGACTGAGGATACAGTACTCCATTGCAATCAGAAAAGAAATGAAATTCGATTATTCTGCCTACAGGGCAACAAAGTGTTGGAAATGGAGATATGCTAAACATAACCTTTTCCTAACCTTTATTCAAGGTAGTAGCTGAAAATTCTCTTTTCACACATAATTTCATCATGCAATTACCTCAGAGGAAAAAAGATAACAAATACAACCTTGACAATGAAATTTTTTGAAGCAGCCTTTTCTTTTTCTAAAAATCTAGGTCCACTAGATATAATTTTACACTAAATACAATGCTAAATTCTCTGACAAGAAAATGGACAATTGCTATGCAGATTAACAATATGTTGATTCATATACTTTTTCCTAATTCAAAAATGTGATAGCTCTTTACAGAGCATTCGGTTGTAATCACTATCATTTCAATTATGAGCTTAGCTGGGTAATAAAACAATAGGCTTTTCCTCAGTAGACTACTATTCAGTTTGCGTAATTTACTTTAAATATTAAGTTTAAAGAAAAAAGGAATTTGCTCTCTTTTCAGTTCTTTCAGGCTGCAATATTTTACCATAATACAACAAACTAATAATTATCAATCCTTAAATGCCTTTTGTTGCAAATTAGTTTTAGAAAAGCAATTTAAAACTTCCTTCTTTTTTCTCAGTAGACCACACGATAACATTCTTTTAATTGCAGGGATTCGAATGCCTGATACTTTCCATTTTTAGTACAACATATTGACTTTTGCAGTAATTATTCCATTTTGCACTTTGCTAGAGATATTTACTTCATTGCTACTCTATTTCAGATAAACTAAGGAGAACAGATTCTTATTCATCCAACAAAAATTATTGAGTGTTCTCTTTGTGCCATGATTAAAACTGCTTATAAGAGATACACAGAGGTAAAAAGGTCTATTTTCTAACCCCTCAACTGGACTCTCAGAGGCTAATGCAGCAGAAGAGATAATTTGCACCATTATAGTAGAATACCTCTTACTTTATTTACATATGTGGCTTTTCTCTTAGTGCATGCAGCTAATGCTACTTAATACCCAAGAGAAAGAAAAACAGAATGAAAAATCTGTATTAATTCTTAACATGAGTAAACTCAGCTGGCTTAGTTATAATTCACTACTTATTTCGAACAAATATAAAATAAGAGGAAATGCAATAAAAGTAAAGCCTAAAGGAATAATTTGGATCTGAAAGTGCTGATTTTCTGGGGAAACTAAATTTTTACCTATTAAACAATATGAAAAAGAGACTAATAATTCAATTAGGATCCAAGAAAATGCATAAATTCTTATGATCCCAGGTTTGTGAGGAGTTTTCCTAGAGGCAATGATATGAACTAAGTGATTTCATAATTGGAAATAATTATCATAAAAGTGCAGAAATGTCTTCTCCTCTTCATAAGTGAGTTTCTGAGAAATCAGGTTTTGTAATTCAGTAATGCAGTAGGAAGGTACCCCAGGTCAGAGCTAGGCCAAAATAAAGTTTATGATTAAAGAAAATCTCAGAATTGAAAGAAGTGCGTTGGATCAAGAAAGAGTAAGTTGAAATAGCAAGCATCCGAATATATACAAGGGGAAGTTTTAAAGTCAATAGTCTGAGGTTGACGTGAGCATAAGGGTAGGGTTCTAATTGAGATCATAATAGGGATAACAGTGAGTGATGTAAAAGAGGCTGTATAGAAGATAAGAAAGTAGAACAGTCATTAACAATGATAGGGCCAAAAAGATCATTTTGTTATTAAGAATTCACAGGGATGGTTGCGTGCTCACTCACACATAAATAATCTAAATCTAATCACTTAAGCTGATAAATACAACAATTAGCATAAGATTAATTTTGATACTGTTTCAACTACTAGTCTTTAACCACTGAAAAATCTAACATATAAGTGACAGAATGAGATTAGCACCTTTAGTCTTGCTAAATATCCATGATCCATGGTGATTCAGAATGGCAGCAACTTACGTCATGCAACTCTGATCTCTAGAAAGCTTTGGGATGCTAATTGTAAAGCCAAAACTCTGATTTTCTTTCTCATTGGAAGGAAGTTTTTACATAGTGAAAAGTAGATACAACATAATAAATAGAATACCAAACCAAAATCAAGAAAATCAAGAGATTAAGCATGAGAGGAAAGCAAATCTGATATCATAAGGAACACAATCTGAGATTTGCTTTTACAGGAAAAGCTCAGCAGCTCAGAACCCTCCAGGAAGCAAAGTAACATTATAGTTGGACGATCATAGATTCAAAGAGCCCCAATTTGTTGCTTACTGTCATATGTCCTTAAGGAAGTTATTTACCTCTGTGAGTCTAAGTTTCTTTTATTTTAAAAGAGATTAAGACAACAGATCATTTCATTTGAGAATAAAATGGGAAAAATAGACAAGAAAGTGCTTTACACTGATGTCCAAGTATATGATAATTTAATAAATGAATGTGCTCTTCACTGTGTATTCATATTTTCCACGTTTGTGGTGTTACACTGTATTTGTCAATGCAATATTTTGCATATTTGGGGAGAAAATATGTCTTAAGTTTGTGAGTTTTCCTTCCTTCTTATATAGCTTCTTATGCCTATCTTTTAAGCTTTTCAGTAACTGCACCTTAAATATCAATGTACTTTTTCTATAAAACACTTGTGTGTGCGTCTTCCTTCACTAAATGGCCCCACATTCCTGTGCTTTTGGTTTCTTTACATTAGTTTTGAATTCATTTTTATTAATAAATTAACATGATAATTTGTTTCAAGTGAGATATACCTTGAATAGTATTTACACTTCTAATTGTTCTTATTTCCCAATTAAAATATATTTCCCAATATATCACTCAAGAAAAGAATGCCTAGTGCATTTTGAACAAAACTCTCCATCCTCCAGACTATGGGTCCTCAGAAAAATGTTAATATAAAACCGATTGACTTTTTAAAGAAGCTGATTACATCCATACTATTGTGATCTGATTTTGTCTATAAAGCTTAAGTAAGAGCATTAATATTCACTCTCAAATGTAACCATTTATAATTAATATCATGATAAAATTCACAGTCAAATCATATTCATAGTAATTTCTACTTGAATCCAAGGACTTATGGTGTAAGGCAGAGAGCTTGGCTCTCTGTTGGTAGCTTGGCTAATATGAAGAGTAACTATGAACACAAAATACTCCTTCTACAACTACATATGTTATGTGTTAAGTCAGGAACACAAATAAAGAGTCATGATATAATTGCTTGGAGTCATTGCTGGAAAGAATATATTCAACATTCTCACTAAAAATAATGAATGTAATGCTTAAACTTCCTGGTAAGGCTGATTTAACTTTTTATAATCAGGAAGAAAGACAGACTCTTTTTAGTTTACCTAGAGTTCAAAATAAAAACACTTCATTACTTAGGCAGCTGCCTAAAATGACATTTATCTGACATTTTCACCTATATAGAAAGGCATCTTATAAAATAACTTTTTTTTCAAATAGTGAGGTTAAAATGATAATTATGTCAGCAAAGTTCTTCAAGATTACTGTTTTCTTTGAAAAATGTCACTCAGGGGTTATCATATATTAGATGTGAGCTGTATTCTGATATTTGGTAATGTATATACCTAAATGCCATAGCTTTCATTTTGCATCATTGAAAATACAATACAAAACAGAAATATTTTTTTCAAACATCTTAGTTTTGGTTTAAAAATTCTGTAAAAATATTATAAATATTCAGATATTATTAGTCCATTAGTTAAACATTCCACCTGGGTGACCTGATTGTTCATAGCATAAATTATATGAGGAAAACTAAAATATAAAACCAAATGAAATCTTTCCAGTTACTTTTACGAAACTAGTATAACCATAAATTGAAGCATGATTTAGATATTACAGAAGAAAAGTACAGTTCTTTCTCATATAACAAAGAAATAAAAAAAGAAAATGCAAATCAAAGTGAGCTATGTATCAAGTTAATAAGAAAATAAGCATGAGCAAATATATTATAATAGTGAATATATATTTAAAATTAGGGTGCAAATTAATGTAATATTTCAAATGAAAGGGTCAAAGAAGGAAAATAATAGATTATCTTTAGAGAAATGGAGAATGCAAGGTCGCAAACTTAATATTGCTAGAGCCTGATTTTTTCAATGCTTTTTAAAAATGTTAACACAATTAATAAAAGCATGAATACTTGTGAACATTTAGAGACTCAAATTAGCTGAGTGAAATTGCTTACAATTTGAGGTTTCTAACTCATCTAATTAGTCTTGGTTAGAGGCTTGTTAGTTACAATGTTTTAAAAACCAAAGGAAACCCGTGGTGTAAAAGGTGGTGCCTGCAAGACACAGAATTGACCTCTAAGGCCTGAATAAACTTCCCCTGTGATTGATTTTCCTTCTGCAGTGTTTAAAAATGAAGATAGTCAAATACATGAAGCTCTTACCCATTTTTGAAAACAACATACAGAACAAAACTAGAAAAAAGCTTAACTCTCAAATGAAATGCTACAGGTCAACCATTTGCAACCAAAAACAAAAAGAAGGCAAAACACACTAAAGGTCCACCTATCATTTAGTTGTATCTATGTATGTGTTTATTTGTTTATGTTTATTTTGAAAAAGCAGATTAAAAGTCGACAGTTGTCCAAATCTGTTGGCATTTTTTATTTACTAATACGCCATCAGATCTGGCTAAAAGGAATTTAGGCAGTTTTTTTGAAGTCCAGAGTTAAGGGAGTTCATTTGGTACGAATTCACACTGACCTCATTTAAAAAATGCATTTTTAAATAATAAATAAATAAATAAAGCCAGTTAAACTCAATGAGAGTCTCAGGTTATCTTTGCTAGCAATCAATTATTGCTTGAGAAAATAGCATTACTATATCCTAGATTTATTTCTTTGAAAGTAGTACTTGAGCACTGCTTTCTTGCTAAAGCAGCATCTTCCAGCGGATTTTTATAGAAAAATCATACCCTCAAGAAAGCTGAACTAGAATGCCTTATTTCTAATTTTTTATTTTTCTGTAACATATCAAAAGATGACAATGCTAAGAATTAGCTTTGGCTAATTTAAGTCACAATGCAAATGAGACTTTAGTCCAATAATTCTTAAATCTTTTAAAATAAGGTTTATTCACCTTCTCTTAAAAACAAGTGGAAAAAAGAAGATGTAATAACAAAGAATTGGGAAGGACCAGACATAAAACATGTACTGATCATTTCTTAGGAAATTACATGACTTACAACTAAAAAGCACAATAGATATTTTAATTTTACCAATTTTGATAGAACAAACAAAGCAATTTAAATACTTTTTTTAATGTAGGCCTCATAAGAAAGGATTCCTAAAAGTAAATTTTGGGAAATCAAGTTTATAACTGTTTTAGCAAGAGTTATATAAATCATTTGTGTTTAAAGGGTGGCTTATGTGATGCATATATGTTAAAATTCAGCTACTTAGCAATTATTGGCCAAAACTTTAAACATATACATCTCTAAACATTGAAAAGTTAACCCAAATGCAGGTAAAACATTCTCCCAGGAAAAAAAGAAGGTAGGAGGCTCAATCTAATTTCTTTGTAATATGCTGGTGATAAACCTTCTGGAATTTTAAAAAAAGAAAGAAAGAAAGAAAGAAAAAAAAAACAACAGTAACAAGTGGAATATTAGTCTATTAATCTATGGAATGTTTTCAGCACAACATATCTGGGTTGTTTAGGATTGCTTGTGTTAAAACAATCTAAATCTATGAATTTATGGGGTATGCCTCTCTGGAAAATGCCCCACACTCCAAGGCGCCATTAGAGGATAAAATTAAGGTGTTCATGATGTAAATAGCACATTTCACCTATGCGATAAGGCTACACTTCTCATTTACAAACTTCATCTCTTAAATGGGAGGCCAGAACAAGTCGTGAGAGAAGCAGAAGAGCTGATGAGGTAGGCTGGAATTACAAAATGACTCCATGTGCTCTTATTTATTCCTCAAAATTATCTCAAACTTTGAAATTGTTAGTGAAAGTTTAAAATGACTAAGATCTCTCACGTGACTGACTGAACAAACTGATTCTTTGTGTTGTGTTAAATGTTTATAAAGTTGCTAAATATTGTACAGCAATCAGCCTTTTCTATAGGCTACAGAGTATTAAAAAGCAATTTTCAAACACCACAGTATAGAAACAAAAAATTTCACTCGGTAGATTGCTAGAAATTAACACAGGCATATAAAAGACTGTGTGGCATTAACACCTAAGAGTTGAAGAAAGGATTTGCCTTTTTAAACTATTTGCTGAGGATAACCTTTACAGCTTGTGCCAGCTGATAGGCCTTAGCAGATCATGCTTTGAAAATAAATTTGAGAATCCATTTGGAGACTCACATACTTAAATAATTGTAATAAATTATTATTATAATTTTGGAACAAAACTAATATGAATAAAATTCTGAACTGAGTAAGATTTAAATATCTTACCACAAATATATGAGACAAGGGAGAATTACATTTTTGACTGAGTATGAGACAATAAGTAGAACTGCCCCAAAATGACTGATAGCACCAGAACAGATCAGAGAAAACCTTAATTACAGGATTTGGAAGTCATGGAAATGAATCAGAACGTTATTTTATTTGCTTCACAAGATTTTAGAATTAATTTTTAATCTGTTTAGTGTGTTTAATTTAGTTTAAAATTCTAACACCTATGTGTTACTTCATTATTGTTATTGTCCCAAAATTAGTTTATTTGATTTTAAGGATATGTTTTTTCTCCTCTATTTTTATTGGAATTTTTAAAATGTGCTATTTTTCCTCTGTGCTCACAAAAAAACTCTGTATACGTCTGTCATCAGTTGTCACCCTAAGTTTTAAGTTACTTGCCAGTATACAAGAGATATGAGCCAACGTCTAACACCTAGCACTAAAGCCAGGGAAATAGCTCACAATAAAAACTTGCTATGGTTTGAATATTTGTCCCCTCCAAAACTCATGTTGATTCCCAGTGTAATCCCCAATGTGGTGTTATTGAGAGGTGATCTGGTCACTAGAGCAGAGCCTGAATTAATCCATTCATGGATAAAGGAATTCATGGGCTAATGGATAAGTGGATTATCATGGGAGTGGGGTAGGTAGCTTTACAAAAAGAGAAAGAGACATCCAAGCTAGCCTACTCAGCCCTTCACTGTGTGATGTGCTGTGCCATTTCAGGACTCTTCAGAGAGTCTCCACCAGCAAGAAGGCACTCACCAGATATGGCTTCTCAACCTTCTCAGTTTCTAGAACTTAATAAATAAATCCATTTTCTTATAAATTACCCAGGTTCAGAAATTCTGTTATAAGCAACATAAAATAGACTAACACAGCACTCAAAGAACAAAGATAGTGACCCTAATAATGCAACCACACAAACACACACACAATGTTAATATCACACTTGTCAGAAGAAATTGTAAAAGTATGATACTCTCCTCAAATGTATCTTTCAAATTACAAATAAATGTCCCTGGTTGACTGAATTTAAAAAACAAGTGGAACTCTACCCGGACGGAAATCTGAGATGTTATTATCTTGCAAAATATTGTGTATAACAAATGTGAGTGATGTTATTATTTTTACCTTTTATGTACAGGAAGACACACTTGAAGGAGTCCCTGATGACACTGAGCAGCAATTCCCCATGTTTGTTACACTGGAGGTTGTTCTATCTACCTTATGCACCTGTCTAATTCCTGGAATCATTTATACAGGAAGAAACCAGGCCTCATATAGGGGAAATGACTTGCTAAGATCATAAGGCTAGCAAAGCTTACTTAGTCAATTCTTAATGCTCTTCAGAGCATATTATATCTGAACTCTATATTAAATTTGTGGTTCTTGTTTCTAAATAAGTTCTGAATTAAACTGTTTTGTATATTGTGGCAGACTAGTAGGACTAGTAGGGTCATTCATAAAAATGTAGTTTTTATAATGAGAACAGTCATCAATTAGTATGTGAAATAAATATACTCATGTTTTTACAGGGAGAGGGAGGTAGGGGGAAAGCAGTAACAAACACATGAGTGGTATATATTGTGTATCTAATTCACAAAATTGGTAACAAATAGAAACTCCACCGGGTGCAGTGGCTCAAACCTGTAATTCCAGCACTTTGGGAGGCCCAGGTGGGTGGATGACCTGAGGTCAGGAGTTCAAGACCAGCCTGGTCAACATAGTGAAACCTCATCTCTACTAAAAATACAAAAATTAGCTGGGCCTGGTACGGGCTCCTGTAGTCCCAGCTACTCAGGAGGCTGAGACAGGAGAATCGCTTGAACCCAGGAGGTGGAGATTGTAGTGAGCCGAGATCACACTACTGTATTCCAGCTTGGGTGACAGAGTGATGAAGTGAGATTCAGTCTCAAAAAAAGAAAAAAAAGTAGAAAACCCAAACTGACAATTAAAAGATTGATGGCCTACTTAGGTTTACTTATTTGTTTTTGTTATTTTTTAATTTTGTTGAGACAGGCGACAGCCTGTTGCCCAGGCTGGAGTGCAGTAGTACAGTCACTGCTCACTGCAGTCTTGAATTCCTGGGCTTGAGGGATCCTCCTGCATCAGCCTCCCAAGGTGTTGGGATTACAGGCCCAGAATTTTATTTATTATTTTGTCCAGTTGCTTTGTATACCATATAAACAGATAAACAGTGGGAGATGATGTTTAGTTAGTTTCTTGAGATCAGAGAGCTAGGAATTTGGAGACTTTAGGTCTCATCACAAAGCCTATAGCCTCACCACAAATTCTATTCCACTCTTACAGAGGGATTCAGAAAATAGGACCTTAAAATGCAATTTTATAATTGTTTTCATTATGTGTATATATCCTTCCCACAGAAAATTTTCATTATACAATAATCACGACTGAGGTGTGGAGGAAATGGTTATCATCAGTATTAGATTCGTGTTTCCCAAAATTCCTGTCCCATGTCAGGAACCTGGACCCTCAAAACACGATGTTATTTGTAAATCAGACCTTTTTTAGAAAGACATAATCAGGTTAACATGAGTTCTGCTTTAGAATGGAACCTAATGCAATGACTGGTGTATTTATAAGAGGAGGAAAGCTTGAATACAGAGACAGGCACAGAGAGAAGACAGATATATATGGGAGATGCCACGTCACAGCAGAAGCAGAAATTGGAGTGATGTATCTGCAAGACAAAGAACACCAACGACTGTTGGCATGCACCAGAAGATAGAAAGAGGTCAGGGAGGATGCCCGCTAGAGATTTCAGAGACAGCATGGTCCTGCCAGCACCTGGATTTCAGCCTTCTAGGCTACAGAGCTTTCAGAGAATACATTTCCATTGTTTTAAGTCATTTAATTGGTGGTACTTTGTTATAGCAACTCCAGAAAACAAATAGACCATCTAATGATAACTTATACGTGTAGAGAGATTAATATATGTGTATATATGTATTATTTCTATAATTATATATAAATATATATACATTTGCATAATCTAAAAATAAAAATACTGCCTTTTTATGATAGAAAAGTCTGCATTGTTACTGTATTTATTATTTTTCTATAAAATATTTTTAAAATCAGCTTCTATAATAAAAAGGTGCAGTAATATAGTCATCATAAATTTCAGTTCATAAGATTTTAACAGTTATTTTAAAATTTCCTGAAAATAGTAAAGCGATTTGTACTTAAAAATATGCATTTAGATTTAATAAGCAGGTCTTAATTTTTGGTGCCATTAATTCTCTTTATTTGTGTATTGCTTTTAAAATTGATATATAATAGTTGTACATATTTTGGGCTACATGTGATATTTTGATACTTGTATACTAGGTGTAATATCAAATCAGAATAAGTGGGATAGTCATCACCTCACACATTCATTTTTTTCTTAGTGTTCAGAATACTAGAATTCTTCTCCTGTAGCCATTTTAAAATATACAAGAAATCATTGTTAACTATAGTTCCTCCACAGTACTATCAAATACTAGAACTGATTTCTTCTAACTAGAATTTTGTACCTGTTAACCAAAGCAAGTCTTAATTTTTATGCCATTAATTTTTCCACGTATATTTCTCATTGTAAATCGTACTAGTTTTCTATAATTAATTTCTTGAAAATATGGTTTCTGAAATACAGATTTTAAAATAAAATCTAGAAAGAAGTAGAAAATCTAAACTAGAAACCTGGACTAAAGGAATTTTTAGCTTGATTTTTAGTTTGATTCCTGACAACATAAATGTGTCTTTCTGACTTAAAAGTCAAGAACTTTAAAATCTAAGAAACTCAAAAGCCTCTTAACCGTGCAAGAGTTGGCATAAAATACTGCCTTCTGTCAGATGAAAAATTTAGTATAGAATTAATCATTCTAATTGTTTTAGGATGGATATTCATTTATAATGCATAATTTAAATGAAAACTACCAAATTACAGACATAACACAGGAAATATTCGGCTTATGAGCACTTTGGGAAAGCTGAAGGACAGCAATGAACATAAAACTTCCAGAACAGATCACTTCAAAGGGTTTTCCCTCTCACGTTAGAGAATTTCTTTTTACTCCAATTCTCTTTATTTTTAGCTGGAAAAAAAAAATGAGTCTGGGAAAGAAGATGAGAACAAGATTTCAGAAAGCTGTGAGAAAATAACCATGATATCATCATGCCTTTTCTGGATTAAAGTGAGAACAGAAAAAATAATTTGCAGTGAATATTGAATACTGCAGAAATGTATAGAAATAATGTGAGACTATAAAAAATCATCAATTCTTTATTTCTTCTATTGCATGATATGTTTTTATTGGTATTCTTTTAACAAGTATGGTTAAATTACAAAATACATAATAAATAGTTTCTCTCTCTCTCTCTTCGGAAATACAGAGCAAATAACACTTTTTGGCACTAGCTGGTCCATCATTCCCAGATATTTTACTGTTTATTTTCTGTAGGCAAGGCTATTCTCCTACATAAACAAGATAACCGTCAAAATCAGAATATTATCTTTGATATATTACCATTATCTAATTAGCAGGGTCTATTCAGGTGTTTCCTGTTGCCCCAATAATGTCTAATCCAATTCAGAATTTCCTGTTACATTTAGCTGTAATGTCTCTCTAATCTCTTTTAATCTGGAACAGTTCCTTAAATTTCATGAGTTTGACACGTTTTCAGACTACAGGACAGCTTTTTCTTTAGAATATTTGTCTGATGTTGCCTTATGATTAGTTTCAGAGCTGCATCTTTGGCAGAAATATCACAAAAATGATGCTATATTCCTCTTATTACATCCTATCCAATGGCTTACTCTTTCCAGTTCTCTCATTATTAGTAATATTTATCACTTGTTTAAAATGTTGTATTCTAGTCTTCTCTATTATAAGGTAACTCTTTCCCCCATTTAATTATGAGTATTTTGTGAGAAGATATTTTGAAATGTTGTAAATATGTTATTCTCCATCAGAATTTCAAATTAATTTAATTTTTAATCTCCATTATACTATGGTTTCCTATTTTATTCATTGGATTATAATGTGTTATCATCATTATGTATTTATTTCTCAAGGTATGTCAGATTTGGCCAGTGGGAGCTCATTTAAACTGGCTTTTGTATTCTTTGTATATTTCCTTTGAACACTTTCTTATGCTTTTGTGTTCCTTTGTATACATCCTTTGAGCACTTTCTTGCCTAATGTCACAAGAATTCTAGTTTCATTTTATACTTTACCTTCATAAGCCTTGAAACCAGTCATTTCTGCTATTCCTTTTGATCATTTCTTAATGAAAAAAGAGTATTTAGAAACAATATTCAAATACTGGCTGGGTTCATTGCTATTGGGTAAGCAATTGTTTCCAAAGACCATGAGTGAAGAGAACATAGGAATAAATGTATTTATTTACATATATATTAGTTTATTATCTATCTATCTATCTATCTATCTATCTATCTATCTATCTATCTATCTATCTATCTTCCTTCTATCTTTCTATCTGTCCATTCATCTGTCTGTCCATCTATCCAACCATCCCTCTCTCTACATTAAAAACCATACATCAACACCAATACTTCAAATCTCAATCCAACACTAAAGGTTTATTATAATTTTCTTCCTTTTCATATTTATAACTAACAACTTTGGCAGTGAGAAACGTATCTTTAATATTTACCTTATTTACTTTAAGTAACTCCTTTATATGGAAATGTAATATTTACTTTATTAGCTTTAACTTCTTTGTGTGTAATGAATGCGCATCTGTCTTGCTATCCTTTTTCTGGGGTAGACATAATATCTCTTTGATCAAGTCCTCATGTCTTGTTTTACGCCCCTAAACTGTTTGGAAATCCTTCTCATCCTGCTTGTTTTCTGGGATCTCATGACAATTTGTACCTTTATGTGGTGTGAAGTTTTTGTAAGTGAAAAAAATGTTTATGGCCATAATCTGGCATATCTATAAGCATACAGACTGTATCTTCCCTTGGAAATCTTTCTTGTGTTAGGAATTTAGCCTAAATAAATATTCTCACTTGTACACAAGATGTATGTAAAATAATTTTTTTACAGATAAAAAGTACAAACTGCAAAAAGCCCTCAGTATGGAAAGTGGAAAGCTGTACATAAAAACACCCCTACACATACATATATATGTAATGCACATATGTAGATAAAAGCATATCTCATTTTCTTGCACCTTTTTCATTGTGCTTTGCAGATATTGCATTTTTTACACTTGATCTTAGTCAAAAGGCTGAGAAGCAACACATTTTTTACAAAGTGAAGGTTTCTGGCCACACTGCATGAAGCAAATCTATCGACGTAATTTTTCCAACAGTATGTGCTCACTTCAGGTCTCTGTCATATTTTGGTAATTCTCACAATATTGTATCTGTTATGATGAGCTGTGATCAGTGATCTTTGGTGTTACTATTGTAATTGTTTTTGGGTTCCATGAACTGTGCCAATGCATTAACTGGCTGTTCTCCACTTACCTACCTCTCCTATAGCCTCTCTGTGTTCTCTGTGACACAACAATATTGAAATTAGACCAATTAATAACCTTAAAATGGCCTCTGAATATTCAAGCGAAAGAAAGATTCACATGTCTCTTGTTTTAAATCAAAAGCTAGGAATGATTGAGCTTAATGAGGAAGTTGTGTCTAAAGTCATGATAGGCCTCTTGCATCAAACAGATAGCCAAACCGTGAATGCAAAGGCAAAGTTCTTGAAGGAAATTAAAAGTGCTACTCCAGTGCACACAGAATGATAAGAAAACAAAACAGTCTTCTTGCTGATATGGGGAAAGTTTGAGTGGCCTGAATGGAAGATAAAACCAGCTGTAACACTTTCTTGAGTCAAAACCTAATCCAGACAAAGGCACTAACTCTTTTAATGCTGTGAACGCTGAGAAAGGTAAGAAAGCTGCAGAAGGAAAAAGGATAGCTTGCAGAGTTTGGTTCATGAGTTTTGAGGAAAGAAGTCATTTCCATAACACAAAGGTGTAAGGTGAAGCAGCAAGTGCTGATGCGGAAACTGCAGCAAGTTATCCAGAAGATCTAGCTAAGATCATTGAGGAAAGTGGCTACACTCAACAACAGATTTGCAATATAGACAAACAGCCTTATGTTGGAAGAAGATGCCATGTAGAACTTTCATAGCAAGAGAGGAAAAGTCAATACTTGTCTTCAAGGATACAAAAAACAAACAAACAAACAAACAACAGCAATAAAAAAAAACAGATTGACTCTCCTGCTAGAGGCTAATGCATCTGGTGACTTGAAGTTGAAGCCAATGCTCCTGTACCATTCCAAAGACTCTAGAGCCCTTAAGAATTATGTTAAATTTATGCTGCCTGTGCTATATAAATGGAATAACAAATCCTGGATGACAGCGCATCATTTTGTAGTAAACCTATTGAGTATTTTAAGCCCACTCTTGAGATCTACTTCTCAGAACAATGATGTCTTTCAGAATATTACTGGTCACTGATAATGCATCTAGTCACCCAAGAGATCTGATGAAGATGTACAAGGAGATTAATGTTTTCTGCCTGCTAACACAACATTCATTCTGCAGCTCATGGATCAAGGAATTATTGTAACTTTGAAGTCTCATTGCTTAAGAAATACATTTTGTAAGGCTAGAGTTGCCATAGATAGTGAAACTTCTGATAGACCTTGGCTAAGTAAGTTGAAAACCTGGAAAGGATGCCATTCTAGATGCCATTAGGAACATTTATGACTCGTGGGAGGAAGTCAAAATACCAACATTAACAGAAATTTGGAAGAGATTGATTCCAACTCTCATAAGGGGTAAAAAACCTCAGTGGAGGAAATAACTTAAGGTGTGGTAGAAATAGCAAGAGAACTAGAATTATAAGTGGGACCTGAATATGGGACCAAATTTTGCAATCTCATGGTAACATTTGAAGAGATAAGGAGTTGCTTCTTATGTATGAGCATGGAAGGTGGTGTCACAGCCAGATGCAGTGGCTCAGGCCTGTAATCCCAGCACTTTGGGAGGCAAAGGTGAGCAGACCACTTGAGGCCAGGAGTTCAAGAGCAGCTTGGTCAACATGGCGAAACTCTGTGTCTACTAAAAATACGAAACTTAGCAGGGCATGGTGGCACACACCTGTAATCCCAGCCACTCGAGAGGCTGAGGCAGGAGCATTGCCTGAACACGAGAGGTGGAGGTTGCAGTGAGCCGAGATTGTGCCACTGCACTCCAGCCTAGACGATACAGTGAGACTCTATCTCAAAAAAAAAAAAAAAAGAAAAGTTGGGGGGAAGCGCTTCTGAGATGGAATCTACTTCAAGTGAAGATGCTGTAAACATAGTTGAAATGACAGCAAAATATTTAGAATATTCTATTAATGTAGTTACTCAAGCAGCTGCATGGTGTGAGAGGATTGCCTCCAATTTAGAAAGAAGTTCTACCACGGATTAAATACTGGCATGAAAACAAACATCATTGCATCCTACAGAAAAATTTTCTGTGAAAGGAAGAATCAATCGATGTAACAAAACTCCACTGTTGTTGTATTTTAAGAAATTGTTACAGGTACCATTAACTTCAGCAATTACCACCCTGATCAGTCAGCAGCCATCAGCATGGAAGCAAGACCCTCCACCAACAGGAACATTACAACTCTCTGAAGGCTCAGATTGTTAGCATCTTTTAGCAATAAATTGTTTTTAATTAAGATACGTACAGTGTTTTTAGACACAATGCTATCGTATACTAAATAGTATAAATACAACTTTTATATATACTATAAAACAAAAATTTGTGTGACTACTTTACTGAGATATTTACTTTATTGCATGCTCTAGAAACAAACCTGCAATATTTCTGAGGTATGAGGTTATGTATGTATACACACACGCACACACACATGCACCTACATACATACATACATTAATTGACCATAAACACCCATTAAGATAGTGATAGAGAAAGGCAGCAAAGATGTACATAGAAATAGAAATGGAATAACTATAAACAATAATATAAACATAGGTATACACAGAAATAGAAATAGAATAACTACAAACAATGACAGCTGCAAACAAACTAAAACTGTAGGTAGATAGATATGTAGATAGATATGAGAGCATCAAACTGAAAAGGTATTATGGTAGGAAAATATTCACAAGTTCATACAGATACAATTTTGATAGACACATAAAGCATTCTTTTCTAATTTAGCTAGATTGAACCTCTTCTTGCTTGTCTTTACTTCTCCACCTTTGCTGTCTCATGCCCTCCTTCTGTCTGGACCACACTGTGTATTCATCTGTCCTCTCTCCATCCCCACACATCAAGGAATCCCAGGGAAATTTACCAATTTGATAGAATCTTTCACCATGTTATTTAACCTGGACTCGTTCCACCTGAAAATATCAAGTGCTCTAAAAAGTTGCTTTTTTCTAATGTAAACAAGCAATGTAAGGCATTTCTAGAGAATTACCTAGTAATTATTTAGAATCAGTTGAACATGAACTAATTATAGCACAAGAAGATTTCCTTTCTGAGACCATATTTTCATTGTAAAGGTCCTTTTCATCCTTAACCCATCATCCAGAGGCAAGTGCAGAGGCAGCATTAGGGGAAGCTAAACTTACATCGGACTCTTTTGTGCTAATAGGATTCTATATCGGTTGACTGCATTGTGTTTGGTAAGTTCTTACTCAAAGTATGCAAATAAGTAAAGCAAAATAACTAATATGCATCCAGCAAAATGTAGTGCATGTAATACCCTGCATTTATGTATTCTCTGATGCTTATTTAAGTACCGCTTTAGCTGCAGGAGTTGGCAGAATGGCTACTTGAGGAAGATTTCCTAGAGGACCGGAATTACCTGGATGTCACATTCCACCAAAACTTTTCCTTTTTTGAATTTTAAAATGTGGAGCGGCAAGCTCCACAGAAAATCTTGGCCAGATTCAAAACATAACATATTTATTCTAATACGCAATCCTCTCCTTTCAAATTTCGTTAGCATATAAGGACATCTGTTTTCCACCCAAGAAAATTTAATATTATAATTAACTATAGTTTTAGCAGTTTGGTGAAATAGAACTTTCTCTGATGTCTCTATAACTGAAAAAAAAAAACCAAAAAAAACCAATTCTATTTAAGTCTCTCATTCCATCCATTGGGAAAAATTCACTCGAGACTATCCAGGGAAATTTCATTCATTTAAAGGCTCGTCTTCCTCTTGCTTGAGGACGTGACTACATTTCCTGGGATGTATTGGTTTAAGTATTGGTCTGGTGGGTTTTGGAGGGAGGAAGTTCCTGATTTTATTCATGATCATCCTCAAAGATGTGCACATTGGAACAGACTCAATTTCATCCATCTTATCATTGTGGTTCCTTGTAGGTAATTACAGTGTATTTACCTGTATATACAGTGTATATACAGTGACCTATATATATATATATATATATATATGTAGGTCAGAGCAAATAATATATGTATATTATTTGAACAAATAAAATATATATATCACCAGATTTCAGTATCTTTTAGCTCCTCGTTGCTGCTCTTATGCCACAGGAAGCATATAACTACACTGGAATTCTGAGGTTATGCCAAGCCCACCTGCCATCATTGCCATCTTTCCCATATAAACTGTATAACTTTCTTTTGACAGAAATCTTAAAAATATAAAGAACAAATTAAAAATCGCAAAGCAATATTCAATAATATGTGTGCCACAGTTTTAAAAGTCTAAATATAAAATAAGCTTTATAAGTCAATAATTTTTAAAGGTCTACAACCCAATAGGATAAAAGAGAGAATTTTGGCTGGGTGCGGTGGCTCACACCTGTAATCCCAGCACTTTGAGAAGCTGAGGCATGTGGATCACTAGGTCAGGAGTTCGAGACCAGCCCGGCCAACATGGTGAAACCCCATCTTTACAAAAAATATAAAAAAAATCAGTCGGGCATGGTGGCAGGCCCCTGTAGTCCCAGCTACTTGGGAGACTGAGGCAGGAGAATGGTGTGAACCCAGGAGGCGGAGCTTGCATTGAGCTGAGATATACCACTGCACTCCAGTCTGGGTGACAGAGCGAGACTCCGTCAAAAAAAAAAAAAAAAA
>NW_012114566.1:2664214-2665102 GCF_000951035.1 Colobus angolensis palliatus
AAATATGCAAAATGCTAAAAAAAAAAAAAAAAAAAGATAAAAATTTGAACCATTAATCTCTGATGGCAGCCACTAGAAACTGTGAGTAGTCATGTAATCTAAGAGAATGCCAGGCACCTAGGTTTGAAATGGAGATACCTGGAAGCTCCAGAGA
The DNA here is from genome assembly GCF_000951035.1 of Colobus angolensis palliatus. NCBI lineage: Eukaryota > Metazoa > Chordata > Mammalia > Primates > Cercopithecidae > Colobus > Colobus angolensis. Next base: position 2,664,369 of record NW_012114566.1, read on the forward strand.
TGTGGAAATAAGAGAAAGAGGTAGAGAAGCAGTGAGGGCAGGACATGACTAGAATGAATGAATTGCAATGATTTTATTGGTCTCTTTTTTAGTGTGCTCTAGGTTCACATTTTAGTCAAGGAGTTTATGATTGACTCACTTGTCTAAGCCTTGAATAGGAATGGCTCAGCAGCTGATTAAACTATTACCTGATAAGAGAAAGGACTAATCTACAGAGGTTAATCAGGAAGATTACAGAAAACAGAAATTAATGCCAGGCAACCAAAAGTTACAAGTTTTCTGCAAAGGACACAAACCAGCATTTTATAAAGGAACAAATGCAAGTAGCCAATAAAGTAACAAAAAAATGTTCCAGTACTGGGCTCAAATAAATAAAGAATTCCAACACAATATTTTTGATACTTGAAATTGTAACATATAGAAATTATTAAAAATACTACCCAGGGTGACAAATGGGTGCTCTCATAAATTGTACATGGAATATAAAATATTAAAAACTTTTTAAAGCCCAATCTAAGTAAACTTAAATGTGCATACCATCTTATTCAACAATTTTATTTCTAGTACATAATTAAAATGGAATTATTTAAAAACTGGAAGGAAAGAATGAAGAAGAGAGAGAGAAAGGAAGGAAGGAATGAAGAAAAAGAAAGAAAAGAGACAGAAAGAAAAAAGAAAGAAGAAAGAAAGAAAGAAAAGAAAGAAAGAAAGAAAGAAAGAAAGAAAGAAAGAAG
>NW_012114566.1:2665152-2680418 GCF_000951035.1 Colobus angolensis palliatus
AGAAAGAAAGAAAAGAAAGAAAGAAAGAAAGAAAGAAAGAAAGAAAGAAAGAAAGAAAGAAAGAAAGAAAGAAAGAAAGAAAGAAAAAATGGGGAGAAGGAAGGAGGGTGGGGAAGAAGACAAGAGGGGATATGAGTAATAAAAATTAAACTGAAATATCGAACAATGATTAATTTGTTAAATAATATTGTTTAAGGAATTCTTAGTGGTTATTAAAATCAATGTATTCAACAAATATCTATTGAAATGTTCCTAAACCAGACAAGATACTAATAAATTAATGCTATCCTACGTCTACTGGCATGGAAAGATACTCATATACCTCTATCTATCTATCTATCTATCTATCTATCTATCTATCTATCTATCTATCTATCGATTTATCTATCTATCTAATACATATGTTTTTCTTTTTCATTCTTTTTTTCTCATAATATGTTTTAAGTATAAATATTAGTGACAAATAGTAGGCATAGTATGATTTAATTTATGACAAAAATGTACAGCTTTGATTTACACAGACACCCAAAGTTTTGCATGGATTATTTGTACATGCTGGAATGCTGCTATTTTTATTTTCTTTCTTTATGTGATGCTAATTTTCTTTTCAATCAGGCTCACCATTCTGCCTTGTACCTCCTGGGAGACATGTTATGTGCCAGTTTCTTGTGTTTACCTCCTTGTCAGCTCTGTTTGGCTTTGAGGATTGATATATTCTTGAGAAATGGTATTCAGAGTTTTGAGGGGCATGAGAATCAGGCAAGGTTGGCCTACAGTTAGAATTTGTAAATAAGCCCCAAAAGCCTGACAAAAGTCTGAGCTCATATTTTTTACTTTTTATTTTTTGCTTTACTCTTCTCCCCTGACTTTTTGGTTGCCTTCCCTTTGAAATCTCTCTTCTTCCTTCTAACTTTTTTTCTTACATATTTCTTCACTTCACACTTCATTCTCCTTTTTTAAAAACCCATATTCCTTAACCTGCAGTAATCCTATTCAAATATTGCATCAAATTACAAAAATTAAGATCATTTTATATCACATAGACTTTGCAAGTGTGTTTTTCTCTAATGTAACTATTGTTTAGAAATACACTCACAAGGGTCGGGCAGGGTGGCTTATGCCTTTAATCCCAGAACTTTGGGAGGCCAAGGCAGGTGAATCACCTGAGATCAGGAGTTCGAGACCAGCCTGACCAACATGGTAAAACCCCATCACTATTAAATCCAAAAAAATAGCTGGGCATGGTGGCACATGCTTGTAATCCCAGCTACTTGGGAGGCTGAGGCAGGAGAATTGCTTGAACCTGGGAGGCAGAGGTTGCAATGAACCAAGATTGCACCATTGCACTCCAGCCTGAGTAACAAGAGCAAAACTCTGTCTCAAAGAAACAAACAAACAGAAATACACTCACACATGTTCCATGATATTCAGAAAGGCCAAACATCAGGTGCTTTAGCAGACTGTTCAGGTTCCTCTTGTCAAAAAAAAAAAAAGAAAGAGAAAAAACTGAGGCTTTTGACCACTCTTATATTTTGACAGCAACTTGAGCTTGCAGAATCAAAGTAAAATGATTTATAATATAAGTCCATGTGGACAGGGTAGAGGAAATGCTGCTCTCTTAGCACGTTAAGGTAAGAGATTGGTACATACAAACCCAAGACAGAACTAATTTTTTAAAGAGAAACATGAGTCTCTCATTGAGGTCAAAAAACGAGGGGGGCAGATTTTCCATAAATACAATTAGTCTTTAAAGAGTACAAAACCTGATTCAGATTTTTTAATTATCTAGATTTAAGGTGTACAAAATGCTGTTTCAGTAGACATATACATAGCACAAATAATTACTACAGTCAAACAAGTTAACAGAACCATCACTTTCCATAGTTATCATTTTTTGTTTTAGAGGCAGAGTTTCTCTGTTGCCCAGGCTGGAGTGCGGTGGTGTGATCATAGCTTGCTACCATCTCAAACTCCTAAGCTCAAGAGATCCTCCAGCCTCAGCCTCCCAAGTAACTAAGACTACAGGCACATGCCACCATGCCTGGCTAATTTTTCAATTTATTGTTTGTAGAGATGGATCTCACTTTATTGCCCAGGCTGGCCTTGAACTCCTGGCCTTATGTTATCCTCCCACTTTAGCCTCCCAAAGTGCTGGAATTACAGGCGTGAGTCATTGTGCTCAGCCCATAGTCACCATTTTCATGTATGGTAATATCTATTCTCTAATAAATTTCAGCATACAATACAATACAATATTACACATTTAAATACTCAGAGAGGGAGAGCACCAAGAGCAGAAGGGCTCATCTTTTTTCCCTGGATCATTCACAGATAGTCACAGAGATTGCTGGAGTCAGGAGCAGCAGAAAAGGAGCTGGAGCCCATCTCTGCCACATGGAAGTCAAGAGGCATAGCTGGGCAAGGAAAAACTGCCTTACTTCCCAGTCCCACCAGCCTGGGAACACTTCTTCTCTTGGAAATTTTTCTAATACTTTGTTGACTTTGTAAAAACTGAGGCTTGCTTAATGGATCTTTTCCCCCAAGCTCAAAAGATGGCGTAAGCCATGTCCACTATCTGGTCATTCACCTCTACACACCAATATGTTCCAGATATCAACACACACCCCTTTCATTAGTCCTTTATGTTAAATTTGCAATTCACTGGAAAAAGATGATGGGGACTAATTAAATTACTTCATTAGGGAAAAGTAACTGTGAGGAAGGGCACGTGTTGGGCACTCTAGAGAGTCAAGTTTAGTTGAAGGGCTTTGGGATGTGAGAGATGAGGAGAGAGGGAAAAAATAAGACAAAGCAGGCAAGCTTTTTGGAGACATTGAAAAAAATCTATGGAGTGTTCACTGAGCGTCTCTAAAAAAAAAAAATGAAGCTGAGACAATGGTCTCTTGGTGTTATGAGAGGGATCAAGACAGCTAAAATAAAATTGCACTTCATTATTATTTACCCCACCCCCAAATACAAACTATTGTATTAAATCTTTTTCATTTGAGACATCAACTGTGGCTCACGTTTTTTGTTTGTTTGTTTGTTTGTTTGTTTTGAGACGGAGTCTCACTCTGTTACCCAGGCTGGCGTGCAGTGTCACGATCTCAGCTCATTGAAACTACTGCCTCCCAGGTTCAACTAATTCTCCTCCCTCAGCCTCCTGAGTAGCTGTGATTACAGGTGTCTGCCACCATGCCATGCTATTTTTTGTTTTGTTTTGTATTTTTAGTAGAGGGAGGGTTATACCATGTTGGCCAGTCTGGTCTCAAACTCCTGACCACAAGTGAACTGCCTGCCTCGGCCTCCCAAAGTCCTGGAATTAAAGACATGAGCCACTGCACCTGGAAGGTTCATGTTTTTTAACTGGTATATAGTCTCCTTGTGGAGACCGATGTCAAACAAATAGACACCAAAATAAATGTAATCATGCATTTAAAAAAATAAAACAGAAAAGAAAATAACTAAAAAAACTAAGAAAGGGATCTACTTTAGATTATGGGAGGGGCAGAACACAATTTGATGAAAAATCTATTGTAGGCTTCAATGGCTAGTCCTCAGTCAATTGCTCCTCAATATTTATTACTTGCTCTGACAACTTCCTCACGAACTAAGCTTTTTCTCTCTCTTATCTCCTGGGTATGTTCACCTGCTTTTATTTAAAATTTAACATATTCAAAAGTCTTACCTCCTTCCCATATATTTTAGTCCTTTTGTTACTGCTATAATAGGATACAGACTGGTAGTTTATAATAAAAAGAAACTTACTAACTCACAGTTCTGGAGACTGGAAGTCAAATATCAAGGTGCTGATGTCTTGCAAGGATCTTCTTGTTATGTCAAAACATGACAGAACAAAAGAGGGAAAAAAGAAAGGGAGCCCATAACTAAAAACTCTCTTATTAAGGCATTGAATGCACCCATGAGGCTGGAATCCTCATGACCTAATCACCCCCTAAATGTCACACCTCTTAATAGTGCTACAATGATGATTAAATTTCCACATGAGTTTTTGAGGAAACAAACATTCAAACCACAGCATCCTACAAATCTTCTCTTCTTTGTTTTTCTGTTTTTTTTTTTGTACAATTTCAATTTCTACATTGCCTTAGAAAGCCACAAACTTCAATTCATTTTTTACTATTAGACAAATTTGGGCTACTACTATTTCTAGAAACCACAAATAAATCTGGTTTCTAACTCTTCCCAACTCAATTCATCCTTACTACTCAGCTAAGTAAATGCTTACCCACATTCTGGCTTGATACTCCCTGTTCAAAAAGCTTCAGTGGCTAACACATATCAACCAAAACTAACATCCAACATCACTTATGAATTACCTATAACTATTTTTCAAATGTAATTCCACAAGTCCTCTATGATCTAACCATATTGGACTACTTGTAGTTTGTCACTTGCGCTCTAAAGCTTTCTGCCTACCTGATTTTTGCTTAGTCTTATCTCTCCAAGGAACATATCCTACTTTTCACCTTTTCTGCTTCCTTATTCCCATTTCCTGCCATTATCTTAAATTTCATATCATCTGTAAAGACATTCTTGGTGCCTCTTGATAATAAAATTTCTCTGTTAAAACTTTTTGTGTGTTTTTTTTTCATTGTACAATTTACATGGAATTTTTCATATGTTGTTTATGTGATTTTGACAGTCTCTCACTCCTCCTTGACTTTTGGAAATCTCTCACTTATCTGTATGTTTGTTAGTGCATATAGTGGGTGCTCAGAAGTGCATCAAAATCCCTCAAGGACATTTAATAACACGGGCAGCAAAATTACAAAAGCCAGCATCCAGAAACTAATACAGAGTGGAAATTCACCTTGAGTTGAAAAGCCTTGCATTCAAAGAGAATTCAACATCATACTTGTGTAGTGAAACCTGTAAAGTGTTTTCCTTCCAGAGCAAGCTTAATGATTAAGCACTTTGCACTTCAGAACTGCATCGTTGCACATGCTGGAACTAAGCCAGGGAATCAGTTAAGCAGATCTTCAGTTTAACCTTGCTATACTCTCCGAGATCATTTGACAAGCTGAGAACCTCACCAGGTTGATCTATTTCACCTATAGTAATGACTGGAGAAATACTGTAACCTCAGAATAGAACATATAGCAGAATTCTATCCCAGAGACCTTTTATTGTCCCTCTTTGTCATTGAGTTCTACTTGCACAATAAAATCTGTTATTTCACTCCTCATGAAGTAATGTTTTACACACTTACATAAATATGGTCCAAACCTCTTAACAGAACATCCAGTACTTAAAAATGAAATTTTCATCACATCAATTTCTTATTTCAAAATAGAAAGATAGTAATCTACCCATACTAGTGGAAAAAAAAGATTGCAAAAGTACTGAATGATGATGTTCATCTTTGATAGTTTGCTGGATTTATCAGAAGATTTACAAATGGCAAAGCATTTACTCAGATTGGGTAGAGGGTAAAACTTGAGTTTTTTAATTCTTCTACTAATTGAGTAAGGTGAGGTGGTAGAAATTAATCATCTTGGTTTTTTATGTCATTAGATTTCAACAGACTGAATTTCCTCTGACAAGGAAGGTACTATGCAATGTACAATAATCTTTTAAAAGTAATCATAACTTGGCTTTGGTAAAATATTCTCTAAAAACAAAAGTCACACCTCAGTCTTTGGTTTCAATAGCAGCATATAAAAATTATCTTGGCAAGAATGACAGAAAAAAGATTTTCTATTCAACTTAGTCAAAAGCCTTTCAATTCATTTATCTTACTTATTAACAGTTTCTCTTCATTTGGCTTTTAATACATTTCGTGGAAGGAAAGTGAATCAAAAAATAAATAAATGATTTTTAATAATAACAATTACATGGAAATGTATGTAGTGAGTGGATGATGATTTTCCAAGCTACTAGTATAAATATGATTCAAAAAAAGAAATTGAATAGTAGGAAAATAATTTAGAAATAAAACAGGACAGGCAACTATCTTTCATCACTTAATTTAATTCATAAAGATGATATCTCCTCTTATAAGTATATTCATTGACTCTGTGAAGCTCAGGGAACATCTCAGCTCTGAAAATGGTATTTTATTAATGTGAAGTAAATTTAATCACACATTTATAAAACAGACAAAGCTCTCTTGACTTTCCAAGTGGGCCTGGAAATATTTTTTAAATGCATTTTCTAAGAGTCACATATGGACAAGAGATGCAGACCTCAAAAGAAGAACAGAGCAGAAAAATGAACATAGCCCTGAATGAGATTAGAATCAACTTTACTAAGTGTTAGCAACCTTTCTGTCAACTTAAGGAAAAATTGTGATTTATCCTAAACTTAAATATTTTCAGCCACGAATTGATATCCTTTCACATTCATTAGCAAATAATTTGACAGTTTATTTTACATTCTCACTTATGTCTTCATATTGCAATTGACATTGCAATTAAAATACAAGTTGATTAAGGGCAAATACCATATCTCATTTTGATCTTTACCGAATACAGTATTATGTTTGAAAAATAGTGGGTGATCCAGCAGTTTGGAAGGCAATAGATATTGCAGTGTTATCTTAGGTGGTCTACTCAATTCCTTTTGGGAACTGTGCTGATCTTTTGCTTTCTTTTCAATCTATATGTCTATTGTTATGATAACACATTTCACCTAGTTTCTGTTGAGTAAAAAAGAAATTAACCAACTAGAACAGGTCAATTACTTCTTTATCCTTTTAGGACAGAATGTCTCCAAAATTTCTTCTTCCTCAAATATGCAAAATGCTAAAAAAAAAAAAAAAAAAAGACAATTGAGAATTTTACAGTTTTGGGAGTGATAGTAAAGATTGTGTCTTAAATCTTCTATATCCAGCCAAAAAATACTTTTGGTATAAAAGCAATAGATATCTAGTGCTAGATATTATAAGAAAACAAGGTTACTTCATAGGGATTTTTCATTTTACATTAAAATATGAAAAATGTATAATTATGTATAAGCAGAATGTAATGAAATAAAAATAATTAATAAAGCAAAAATGCTTTTGCAAATGTAATCAGGATAAAAATAAACAGGTACACATAATTTCAGGAATTAAAATAAATTACATAGAAATAGAGAATATTAACATTTTAATACTATATATATAAAAATATTAAAAACTGAAAAACAACAATTAAATAAAAAATGTCTTAGAAAATGCTAGCTACTAAATTGGAGAAAGAAGAAATTGAACTAAGTTAGGAACTATTACCAAAAACCACATTGCTCATATGGTTTAATTGGTGACTTCTACTTTTATCAGGAACTTATGTATTTTCATTTTATTTAAATTAGTTTAGAGTGTACAAAAAGATAACAAAACTTTGTTTTTTGAGAATGACCATCAAGACACCCTGAATAGTCCTTCTGCTAAAAACAAAACAAAACAAGCAAAATGAAAACATTAAAAGTGTTAAAACTCACACAAACACACATGCACACAGACATACACATTATATATACATAGTAGAGCTACAAGGAAATACAGAACTTTTAGAGGCCAAAATAAAGTAGGAATCCTGGGGTAGAAGTGAAAGTATCTATAGACCAGTGATGGCTTGGAGCTTATATTTGGTTGGCTTCCCAGAGTACAAATGGGCCATCGGGGTTAAAGTTTAGGGCCTACATTAGGAAAACAGTGTTGTAAAAGATTTATGTATAAAGATGGAATCCCAAAAGGTCATACCATCTGTGTAAGGCAGAAAGAAATAAATAGATCATGTAGAGGGGACACCAAAGAAACTCACTTCCTTCAACTTTGGTACTGAATTGAGAGCAAAAATATCTATCCTGGGAATTTATAATTATAGGCCAGTCTTCAAGTAGGTTTACAGGCTTTCAACCTAAACAGCAGAGAGGAAGACTCTCTAAAAGAAAATAACATTTATTAGGGAAGAGGCATCGCAAGGGAAATATGTGTGCCGCAATAAACTACGTGCATATTCAAGAAGGTAAAGGAAGACAAAGGTTTTTAGCGGAAATACAGACAGGATTACATAATTGTTTTGAGATAACTATCCTTGGCTACCAGGATCAATAACAAGGGTGATGCCAGTGTGAAGCTGGACAGACAGCTGCTGAGCAGATGTCCTTGCAGAAGTATTATTTTGTGTAAGGTTGTGATGGTCTTTGTACAAGACTGTGGTTTTTGCAGTCTTTTGTGATAGTTTTTATTATCAAGAATTTGTGCATGAGACCCTTCTCTTCATGGCATTCACAGGCTTGATTTGTCAGGGTTTTTAACTCAAGTGACTCCATTTTAATTCTGACAACGTTCACAAGACTAAATTAAAATCACCTGTATAGGCCACAAATCCTTGTAATAAAGACGAAGACTTCAGTTTCAGTGTTTGAGTAAAGATAGCTTTCAAACTAATACCTCTCCCCCTTTTTCATCACATTTGGGAATCTGATTTAAAATAAAATAAACAGGCATGACCTTACCTTAAGGTCAGTGGGAAGTTTTAACTATGCAAACCCCATCCATCAAGTGGAAATGTGCACCCTGGCCCACCTTTCAACCACATTCTTATTTCCAGGCTTGCTTTATTTACTCTTGCCACCTGGACCAGCCTGCACCAACTCTGCTCACTCTAGAAAACCCTATGGCATGAGTAACAAATATTTCCCTATGCTGTTAGTGGATGTGGTGTCATCAGTCTTCATGACATTTGAACTATTCCATTGGGAGTGTGTCCTTCCCATCCTCCATAGAGTGACTATAAAACATTTACATTGAAAGCTATAGGAATACCTTGAAGATACTGCTGGTTCAGTTCCAGACTATTGCAATAAAATGAATATTGCAATAGAAAGTCACACACATGTTTTTGTTTCCTAGTACATTTAAAAGTTATGCAAATAATTTGTATAGGAGGCAGGGAAATACTAGGCAGAAAAGAGAGGGTCCCTGGTGAAGACTCACACTCAAGCCTGGACCCTCAGCCCAAAGTGCATTTCTGTTTTCCCACCGAATGTTGCCTTTTCCGAAACCACCCTGGCCTGCCAAGTCCCCCAACCTGTACCCATAAAAACCCCAGGCTCCACAGGCGGCAAGGTGGCAGAGTAGTGGAGCAGCAGAGAAGGAGAGAAGAGAAGAAGCACTGTAACACATGCCCTCCGGGGCTCTGGGAGTAACTGGCAACCTGTAGATGCTGCTTCAGGCCTATCGAGTTCTGTTCCTGCCAGTTGCCCAGAAGCACCCATGCTGGCCTCTGCACCCACTCATCTGCATGCTCTCCCTCCAGCAAGGGGTTGAGAGCTGTGGGCTGAGTAAGGGAGTCACCCCTTCATGAGTCCTGTGAAGGGGTCAAGGTGACTATCCCTGTTTCACTTATACAAGGCTGTAGTGTATTAAGTATGCAATAGCATTTTGTCTAAAAATATACTTACATTAGTTAAAATATTGTATTGCTGAAAAATGCTATCATCTGAGCCTTTAACAAATCATACTATTTTTACTGGTAAAGGGTCTTACCTTCATCTTGATGTGACTGATCAGAGTGGTGACAACTCAAGTTGGGTGGCTGTGGCAATTTCTTATAATAAAACAAGGGTCAAGTTTGCTGCATTAGTTGATTCTCTCACAAAAGATTTTCCCATAGCATGCTATGCTATTTGATAGCATTTAACTCACAGAACTCTTTTTAAAATTGGAGTCAATACTCTCAAGCCCTGCCACTGCTTGATCAATTAAGTTTATGGAATATTCTAAATCTTTTGTTTTCATTTCAACAGTCTAGCTATGAAAGTTCTACCTGTTATGCTCTTCCAAGATAAGGCTGTTTTGTCTACATTGAAAAGCTCTTTTTTAGTGTAGCCACTTTCGGCAGTTGTCTCAGCTAGACCCCCTGGATAACTCGCTACAGCTTCTCCATCAGCATTTACTGCTTTGCCATGCATTTTTATATTATGGGGATGACTTCTTTTTTTAAACCGTACGAACAACCTCTGCTAGCTATCAACGTTTCTACTGCAGTGTTCTTACCCTTTTCAGACTTCATAGATTTGAAGAGAATTAGTTCCTGAGTTTGCATTAGGCTTTGGCTTAAAAGAATATCATAGCTGGTTCGATTTTCCATCTATGCCAGTTGAACTTTCTCTATATTGGCAAGAAGCCTGTTTCACTTTCTTATCATTCATATGTTCACTGGAGTAGCACTTTTAATTTTCTTCAAGAGCTTTTTCTTTGCCTTCAGAGCTTGGCAAACTGTTTAGTTCAAGAGCTCTACCTTTTGACCTATCTCAGCTTTCACTATGCCTTCCTCATTATGCCTTATCATTTCTAGCTTTTGACTTAAAATGGCAAAGTATGACCCTATTTTTGTCTAGAACACTTAATTGGCCTAATTTTAATATTGCTATGCCTCAACAAATAGGGTGATCCCAGCAAAAAGAGACAGACAGGGAGTAGCCAGTTCATACATGAGCGTGGTTCATGGTGCCCCGGAACAACTACAATAACAACATCAAAGACCACACCATAACAGATATTGTAATAATGAAAAAGTTTGAAATATTGTGAGAATTGCCAAAATGTCACACAGAGATGAAGAAAGCATGTGTTTTTGCAGAAATGGCCCTAATAGACTTGTTAGACTCAGGGTTACCACAAATCTTCAATTTGTAAAAAAGAAAAAAAAAAGTAAAGTGAATAAAAGGAGGTTTGCCTTTACAATCAAATGATACACTTCAACAAATTACTGCAGTGAATTCTGTCGTGATGCACCAGATTCCATGTATAAGGCTGGTGCATCCAGTTGCTGTAATCGTGGCTGCTAAGAGTTCACAGTTCTCTTTTCCACAGAGTAGGCCCAAGTGAAATGGCAGCCTGCTGCCTGGGGAATTTTGTCCCCTTAGTAAGCACCTCACCATAAATGATTCTGGAGTATAAGAGCTACCACCCTTCTTTTCAAGTGCTGCTAATTATGAGGCATTTCTCTCTCGAGAGCTCCCTACACCAAGATAACACCTATATTCTAGGCGAAACTATATTTTTGCCTTTCTTTCCCTTGTTCTGTATGTCACACTCACTTTCTCCTAAAATTTCTTAAATTACAAGCACATACATTTCTATCTTAGGAGCTACTTCTATGGAACGTGGCCTAGACAGTTATGTATAAGTGAGGATGAAAACAAATTGAAAATGAGAATGATAGAAGCTGGATTTTCCAAAAATACCTGTTTAACACATAATTTTGAAACCATGAAATTATTTTGCATAATTGCAAAACAAAATTAACTCAGTTGAAACCCCCAGAAAATCTGATTCAAAATGAGACAAATAAGCAAATGAATAAATGTCTATCCATTTATTAAGTATAACTGCACAGGAGGAACTACTTTAAGTTACATCAAAATACTGCAATTTGTCTGTATATATTTAGTGGGATATAGTTTAAGGGTAAAAAGAACTGAAAAAACAAAGCTTAAACTGCTTTTTTTTTTTTTTCCTTTTTTGTTGTTTGTTTGTTTGGCTTGTTGGTATTTTTTTTTTTGAGACAGAGCCTTGTTCTGTCACCCAGACTAGAGTGCAGTGGCCCAATCTTGGTTCATCGCAACCTCTCCCTCCTGGGTTCAAGCTATTCTCCTGCCTCAGCCACCAGAGTAGCTGGAATTATAGGCATGTGCCACCAAGCTTGGCTAATTTTTGTATTTTTAGTAGAGATGGGGTTTCTTTATGTTGGCCAGGGTGTTCTTGAACTCCTGGCCTCAAGAGATCCACCCACCTCAGCCTCCCAAAGTACTGGGATTACAGGGGTGAGCTACCCCACCCAGCCATGTTTTTAATAACCACACTTTTGAAGGAGTCTTGGTATTGCTGTCCATGACTACTTTATATGTGTATTTCAGGATGGAACAAATCCAAAATTGTATTGGTAATATTAAAGGCCAGTATTTTTAATATAGAAAAAAGGAGAAGATATGCTCCTTTTTGATGAGGTTGCATACAATCCTTTGGTCCTAAAAACAAAATTAGAAGTAGCCTGTCATAGCCACTGAAAAAGTCCAGAATCAAGCAAATGGGACACCATGCTGTGCTCTCGAATACCTTATCATTTTCTTTAAAAGGCTGTAAAAAGAAACCAAAGCTTCTAGTGAAATGGCTGATTCCAAATTTAGGGTAGGAAATGCACATAGTGAGTTGGCATCAACTTGTACTATGTGAAGCAGAAAAGCTACCACAGACAACAAGGATCATATAAAATACATACATTAGCTAAATTGGATAGTTTCCTGGAAGACAAAACTTTGTTATAGCCATGAGTTAACACTACTTAAAAATGAAATATATTTAGGTGTGCTTATGTGTGTGCATCTACATCTTTGGAATCTGTCTATAATTTTTGGAGGATGGTAGGGAACTTATCATTTTGAAAACTGGGATATAGAGAAAAAATTCAACTTCTTTATACATGCATTTCAGATAATAAATGAAGAAAGTGATAAAATAAGATGTAGGTAATATTCACCAATGGTTACTAGTATCACACAAATAGAGATAATCAAATAGTACAGAAATTCTAATAATAATAATACAGAATGCCATGTTTAAAAATGCCTTACCAAACAGTCAAATCTAACTCTAATAAAACTCCTAGATTTAACTACCAATTTACATTAAATTCTGATGTTGGGGGAACATACTATATGACAATTAGGGATGCAATCAGCAGAATCTAGAAAATGATAAAGTTCTACAGACAAAAATTAAATTGCCAGACGAGACAGAAATAAAGAGGGACAAGGAGAGAGTAGAAGTGGGGGACGATGCAGGGGTGGGTGCGTGAAAGAGAGAAGCATCATCAATAGCAGTGGTTTTCTATTAAAAAGACTGACACCCAGATCACAGCCCATACCAAATGAATTTAAATTTATGGGGATGAAAACTAGGCATTTGTATGTTTTGAAGATTCTCAGGTAATTTCAAAGGGCAGCAAAGTAGGAGGGTCGGGTAACAATGATGTATAGATTAAAAGAGACTTAAGAGAACTACCAAACAGCGTTGCAGTGTGTGGACTCTGATCAGATCCTGTTTCAAATATTAAATATAAGAAATAACAGATATTAAACTATTTGTGAAATGTAGACTCTGACTGGATATTTGATAATAAAAATAAATTGTTTTAGATGAAATAATGATATTTAATCTTTAGAGTGTGCTTAGTCTTAAAGACCCATACTGAAATGCTTATGTGTGAAATGATATATGTTATGACCTTGGGATGGGGGGTAGATGGAGATAGATGTATATAGGAAACACTGTGTCATCAGATGATCACTATTGAAGCCTTGTTACAGGGGTAGGGGAGGCCAAGAACACAAAGTTTCTCAGATTTTATCCTACTTCCAAACTAACAACCTAGCTTGCCATAGTTTCATGAACACTGACAAAAGCTGCCAAAATTTCATGATTAGAGATGAGACTATATAATTCACAGTCATTGCAACAGAGTATCAGTGCTAATTCCTTGAGCCACAATTTCCATAGGGCAACATGAAAAGGGCCAGGTTACACCAGTGGAATAGATTGTGTTACAGAAGAAGAATCTTGAGCTTAGGGAAATGAATCTTTTATGATCAACTGTTTGCTTACCTTACCTTTGTCTGAGAGGGAGATTTATTATACTAAACAGTAAATACATTTTCTCTTTGCTCCAGAGGGGACACTATTTCTAGCTTCCAAAGTTGTTTACTATAGAAATAACTTTTAAAAGATGTTCCAGAACAAAGACCTCTTTGTTTAGTGCCTTTGCTTGGAAGATTGGCAGAAACACAAAAGACTCATGAAGAATTGGATCCCAGTAGGTAAGTTCATTTTACTAACCTATCATTGTACAGTTTGGAGTTATTACAATAAAAAACACCAAATATATCAGCAATCACAACTAATGTATAAAGAGTAATCTCTCCAATTCAAAAAGCAATAATTACCAGAATCAATTAAAAACAATTCTAACTATGTCCAATTTGCAAGTCATAAAATACAAAATAAGGGGACACAAAAGTTTTTGCAATAAAATTCTAGAACAATGTATACTAGGTAAATATTTACCAACAGAAAGCTCATATTGCTATATCAGATATAATAGACTAAATATAAAGAGCCTTACCAGAAATAAGATTAAAGTTTACTTGATAATAAAATAATGTTTCTCAATTTATGTTCCAAGAAACACACTTAAAATACATCAAGCAAATATTGACAGAGTTAAAGTAGCAACTAATAAATTCATTATCAGGGTTAGAGATTATTAACACATCTTTTTAGTAATTGAGACATCTGACAGGCAAAAAGTCTGTAAGCATCTGTAAGATTTGATTAAGACACCAGCAAGTTTAATTTAATGGCCATTTATCTAATAGTTCACCCAACGAAAGAATAGTATGAAACATTTACTCTACTGCCAGATATAAAGCTATAAAGCCAGCTCCAAGAAATTTCAAATAATTTTCCTCATGAAAGACAAATTCACTAACTACATTCTAACTGTTAGAAATCAAGAGCAAAAAGAACACTAAAAAAATGTGAAAGCTTTATAGGTTTTAAAACACAACTCAACTCAGGACAGAAAAAGGAAAACTCATAATAGACATACAATTTTATTTAGGAATTAGTGATGATAAAAATCTTGCATATCAAATCTCAGGTAATATAACTAAAGCAATACTTGAAATGATGTATTAGCTTAGATCAATAACTTTAGAAAAAAAGAACAGACTAAATATTAATGTATTTTGTTTCCAAGTCCAACGTATTTCCTACTTTGGGAATAAAATCTATTAGCTTAAATCAATAACTTATAGGAGTTATAGGACTTCCATTTATTTGATGGAATAATTAAGATCATCTTTTTTTTATTCTTTATTTTTTATTATACTTTAAGTTCAGCGTACATGTGCACAACATGCAGGTTTGTTACATATGTATACATGTGCCATGCTGTTGTGCTGCACCCATTAACTCGTCATTTATATTAGGTATATCTCCTAACGCTATCCCCCCTCCCCCAACCCAACACGCCCCGGTGTGTGATGTTCCCCACTCTGTGTCCAAGCGTTCTCATTGATCGATTCCCACCTATGAGTGAGAACATGCGGTGTTTGGTATTTTGTCCTTGAGGTAGTTTGCTGAGAATGATGGTTTCCAGCTGCATCCATGTCCCTACAAAGGACATGAAGTCATCCTTTTATATGGCTGCATAGTATTCCATGGTGTATATATGCCACATTTTCTTAATCCA
>NW_012114566.1:2681483-2701854 GCF_000951035.1 Colobus angolensis palliatus
TATTGCCTAGGTTTTCTTCTAGGGTTTTTATGGTTTTAGGTCTAACATTTAACTCTTTAATCCATCCTGAATTAATTTTTGTATAAGGTGTAAGGAAGGGATCCAGTTTCAGCTTTCTACATGTGGCTAACCAGTTTTCTCAGCACCATTTATTAAATAGGGAATTCTTTCTACATTTCTTGTTTTTGTCAGGTTTGTCAAAGATCAGATGGTTGTAGACATGTGGTATTATTTCTGAAGGCTTTGTTCTGTTCCATTGGTCTATATCTCTGTTTTGGTAGCAGTACCATGCTGTTTTTGTTACTGTAGCTTTGTAATATAGTTTGAAGCCAGGTAGCGTGATGCCTCCAGCTTTGTGCTTTTGGCTTAGGATTGACTTGGCAATATGGGCACTTTTTTGGTTCCATATGAACTTTAAAGTAGCTTTTTCCAGTTCTGTGAGGAAAGTCATTGGTAGCTTGATGAGGATGGCACTGAATCTATAAATTTCCTTGGGCCGTGTGGCTATTTTCACGATATTGATTATTCCTATCCATGAGCACGGAATGTTCTTCCATTTGTTTGTGTCCTCTTTTATTTCATTGAGCAGTGGTTTGTAGTTCTCCTCAAAGAGGTCCTTCGCATCCTTTGTAAGTTGGATTCCTAGATATTTTGCTCTCTTTGAAGCAATTATGAATGGGAGTTCACTCATGATTTGGCTCTCTGTCTGTTATTGGTGTAGAAGAATGTTTGTGATTTTTGCACATTGATTTTTTATCCATTGACTTCGCTGAATTTGCTTATCAGCTTAAAAAGATTTTGGGCTGAGACGATGGGGTTTTCTAAATATACAGTTATGTCATCTGCAAACAGGGACAATTTGACTTCCTCTTTTCCTAACTGAATAACCTTTATTTCTATCCATGCCTGAGTGCCCTGGCCAGAACTTCCAACACTACATTGAAGAGGAGTGGTGAGAGACGGCACTCCTGTCTTGTGCCAGTTTTCAAAGGGAATGCTTCCAGTTTTTGCCCATTCAGTATAATATTGGCTGTGGGTTTGTCATAAATACCTCCTATTATTTTGAGATACATCCCATCAATATCTAATTTATTGAGAGTTTATAGAATGAAGCACTGTCGAATTTTGTCAAAGGCCTTTTCTGCATCTATTGAGATAATCATGTGATTTTTGTCTTTGGTTCTGTTTATATACTGGATTATGTTTACTGATTTGTGTATGTTGAACCAGCCTTGCAGCCCAGGGATGAAGCCCACTTGATCATAGTGGATAAGCTTTTTGATGTGCTGCTGGATTCCGTTTGCCATGATTTTATTGAGGATTTTTGCATCAAAGTTCAGGGATATTGGTCTGAAATTATCTTCTTTTGTTGTGTCTCTGCCAGGCCTTGGTATCAGGATGATGATGGTCTCAAAAATTAGCTAAAGAGGATTCCCTCTTTTTCTATTGATTGGAATAGTTTCAGAAGGAATGGTACCAGCTCCTCCTCGTACCTCTGGTAGAATTCAGCTGTGAATCCAACTGGCCCTGGACTCTTTTTAGTTGGTAGGTTATTAATTATTGCCTCAATTTCAGAGCCTGTTATTGGTCTATTTGGTGATTCAACTTCTTCCTGGTTTAGTCTTGGGAGGGTGTATGTGTCCAGGAATTTATCCATTTCTTCTAGATTTTCTAGTTTATTTGCATAGAGGTGTTTATAGTATTCTCTGATGGTAGTTTGTATTTCTGTGGGATCAGTGGTGATATCCCCTTTATCATTTTTATTGCATCTATTTGATTCTTCTGTCCTTTCCTCTTTATTAGTCTTGCTAGCAGTCTATCAATTTTGTTGATCTTTTCAAAAAACCAGTTCCTGGATTCATTGACTTTTTGGAGAGTTTTTTGTGTCTCTATCTCCTTCAGTTCTGTTCTGATCTTGGTTATTTTTTACCTTCTGCTAGCTTTTGAGTGTGTTTGCTCTTGCTTCTCTAGTTCTTTTAATTGTGATGTTAGGGTGTCAATTTTAGATATTTCCTGCTTTGTCTTGTGGGCATTTAGTGCTATAAGTTTCCCTCTACACACTGCTTGAAATGCGTCCCATAGATTCTTGTATGTTGTGTCTTTGTTCTCATTGGTTTCAAAGAACATCTTTATTTCTGCCATCATTTCGTTATGTACCCAGTAGTCATTCAGGAGCAGGTTGTTCAGTTTCCATATTAGAGCAGTTTTGAGTGAGTTTCTTAATCCTGAGTTCTAATTTGATTGCACTGTGTTCCAAAAGACAGTTTGTTATAATTTCTGTTCTTTTACATTTGCTGAGGAGTGCTTTACTTCCAACTATGTGGTCAATTTTGGAATAAGTGTGATGTGGTGCTGAGAAGAATGTATATTCTGTTGATTTGGAGTGGAGAGTTCTGTAGGTGTCTATTAGGTCTTCCTGGTGCAGAGTTGAGTTGAGTTCAATTCCTGGATATCCTTTTTAACTTTCTGTCTCATTGATCTGTCTAATGTTGACAGTGGGGTGTTAAAGTCTCCCATTATTATTGTGTGGGAGTCTAAGTCTCTTTGTAGGTCTCTGAGGGACTTGCTTTATGAATCTGAGTGCTCCTGTTTTGGGTGCATATATATTTAGGATAGTAAACTCTTCTTGTTGAATTGATCCCTTTACCATTATGTAATGGTCTTCTTTGTCTCTTTTGATCTTTGTTGGTTTAAAGTCTGTTTATCAGAGACTAGGATTGGAATCCCTACCTTTTTTTGTTTTCCATTTGCTTGGTTTTCCATTTGCTCAGAGATATTCCTCCATCCCTTTATTTTGAGCCTATGTGTGTCTCTGCATGTGAGATGGGTCTCCTGAATACAGCAAACTGATGGGTCTTGACTCTTTATCCAATTTGCCAGTCTGTGTCTTTTAATTGGAGCATTTAGCCCATTTACATTTAAAGTTAACATTGTTATGTGTGAATTTTATCTTATCATTATGATGTTAGCTGGTTAGTTTGCTCATTAGTTGATGAAATTTCTTCCTAGAATGGATGGTCTTTACAATTTGGCATGTTTTTGCAGTGGCTGGTACTGGTTGTTCCTTTCCATGTTTAGTGCTTCCTTCAGGATCTCTTGTGGGGCAGGAATGGTGGTGACAAAATCTCTCCACATTTGCATGTCTGTAAAGGATTCTATTTCTCCTTCACTTATGAAGTTTAGTTTGGCTGGATATGAAATTCTGGGTTGAAAATTATTTTCTTTAAGAATGTTGAATATTGGCTGCCAGTCTCTTGTGGCTTGTAGAGTTTCTGCCAAGAGATCTGCTGTTAGTCTGATGGGCTTCCCTTTGTGGGTAACCTGACCTTTCTCTCTGGATGCCCTTAACATTTTTTCCTTCATTTCAACTTTGGTGAATCTGACAATTATGTTTCTTGAAGTTGCTCCTCTCAAGGAGTATCTTTGTGGTGTTCTCTGTATTTCCTGAATTTGCATGTTGGTCTGTCTTGCTAGGTTGGGTAAGTTCTCCTGGATAATATCCTGCAGAGTGTTTTCCAACTTGGTTCCATTCTCCCCATCACTTTCAGATAGACCAATCAGATGTAGATTTGGTCTTTTCACATAGTTCCATATTTCTTGGAGGCTTTGTTTATTTCTTTTTACTCTTTTTTCTCTAAACATCTCTTCTCACTTCATTTCATTCATCTGATCTTCAATCACTGACACCCTTTCTTCCAGTTGATCGAATCAGCTACTGAAGCTTGTGAATTTGTCGCATAGTTCTCATGCCATGGTTTTCAGCTCCAACAGGTCATTTAAAGACTTCTCTACACTGGTTATTCTAGTTAGCCATTTGTCTAATCGTTTTTCAAGGTTTTTAGCTTCTTTGTGATGGGCTCGAACTTTCTCCTTTAGCTCAGAGAAGTATCATCCTCTGAAGCCTTCTCTCAACTCGTCAAAGTCATTCTCCATCCAGCTTTGTTCTGTTGCTGATGAGGAGCTGCACTCCTTTGGAGGGGAAGAGGTGCTCTGATTTTTAGAATTTTCAGCTTTTTTGCTTTGTTTTTTCCCCATCTTTGTGGTTTTATCTACCTTTGGTCTTTGATGATGGTAACGTATAGACGGGGTTTTGATGTGGATGTTCCTTTCT
The DNA here is from genome assembly GCF_000951035.1 of Colobus angolensis palliatus. NCBI lineage: Eukaryota > Metazoa > Chordata > Mammalia > Primates > Cercopithecidae > Colobus > Colobus angolensis. Next base: position 2,685,595 of record NW_012114566.1, read on the forward strand.
GTTTGTTAGTTTTCCTTCTAACAGTCAGCACCCTCAGCTGCAGGTCTGTTGGAGTTTGCTGGAGGTCCACTTCAGACCCTGTTTGCCTGGGTATCAGCAATGGAGGCTGCAGAACAGCGAATATTGCAGAATAGCAAATGTTGCTGCCTGATTGTTCCTCTGGAAGTTGTGTCCCAGAGGGGTACCTGGCCATGTGAGGTGTCAGTCTCCCCTACTGGAAGGTGCCTCCCTGTTAGGCTACCTTACCAGCATCTGTTAGCTTTTGACTTTTTAATAATAGCCATTCTGACTGATGAGAGATGATATCTCATTGTGGTTTTGATTTGCATTTCCCTAATGATTAGTGATATTGAGCATTGTTTTATATATTTGTTGGTCACATGTAAGTCTTCTTTTGAGAAGTGTCTGTTCGTGCTGTTTGCTCATTTTTTAATGGGATTGTTTGGTTTTTGCTTGTTGATTTGTTTGACTGAATTCCTTAAAGATTCTGGATAGGAGACTTTGTCAGATACATAGTTTGCAAATATATTCTCCTATTCAGCAGGTTGTCTATTCTGTTTACTCTGTTGATAGTTTCTTTCACTTTGCAGAAGTAAAATCACTGTTAAATTCTTAACTTAAAATAGCTTTCACGCCATATCTTTCAAAATTTGATTGATTAATCTATTTATTTTCTCTTATCCTTGTTTAGAATCTAGTTATCATTAGATTGGACACCTTCTCTGACTTTTCCACTGCTCTTTTTCCATGCTTGGATTGGACCTTGAAACAGGGAAAATATTCAATAGTGCTGCATACATAAATATATGATTTAATGGTTTCTAAAAAAAAGTCATACATTCAGGGGAAAAAATATATTTTTATGTCTACCTTATAATGGAACACCATAATGAAATGCAGCTGAGATATCAGGTGAAATGTAAATATATAAATAAAGCAAAGATATATAAAGTGCATATGCACATGCATGTGTATGCACAAATATATTAAACCTTGTGGATTGAGGAAGCATATCTAAGAATGATGCCAAACTCAAGAGTCATAAAGAATAAGAATGAAAGATTTGTCTGCATAATAAAATTTCTAGAGTCTAAAAAACATCATTAAAATGTTTTTTTTAAAAGACAAACTCCAAACTTTTAAAATAGATATGATTTTAAAATAATTATATATAATTCGAATATATAGGTTTTTGTTTTGTTTTACTTTTTGACAGAGTCTTACTCTGTTGCCAGACTGAAGTGCAGTGGCACAATCATGGCTCACTGCAACCTCTGCCTCCTGGGTTTGAGCTAATTCTCCTGCCTGAGCCTCCCAAATAGCTGAGACTACAGATGCATGTCACCACGCCCAGCTGATTTTTGTATTTTTAGTAGAGACGAAGTTTCACCATGTTGGCCAGGATGGTCTCGATCTCTTGACCTTGTGATCCACCCATCTCAGCCTCCCAAAGTGCTGGCGTGAGTCACCATGCCAGGCCATCAATATACAGATTTTTAAGATAAAGACAGACATCCTAATTTTTGTGAATGGGCAGAAAATATTAAAAGAAATATTTTAGAAGAGATGCAATGGGTCATGCTAATAAAATAGTTTACTATATTTTTCTATTAGAGTAGTAAACATTAAGCCAGTGAAGTGCCATTTTTTTTATCTTTCTGTTGATGCAGTAAAAACAATGATGCTACTCAACATTGCTAAAAAAAAGCTTCTTATACACAGTCAGTAGGAAGGCAAATTGATGTAACATTTCTAAAGAGAAATGAGATAATCAATATCAAAAATTATTTTAATCTGTCAGCTCAACAGTTTGGAACTGACTGGACATCATCTAATTTTTGTTCTATAGAAAATTGGAAACAAATTTTTGTTTAATTAAATATGCTAAATTCATAAAACGCTATATAATTTATTCACTTCAAATGAATTATTTTATTTTAAAATCATTTAATTTATTAATTTAAAAATCAAGTGGTGATATAGATTTATCTTTTCTTTCTTTTCTTTTTTTTTTTTTTGGAGATGGAGTTTCACTCTGTTGCCCAGGCTGGAGTGCAGTGGTGCAATCTCGGCTCACTGCAACCTCTGCCTCCTAGGTTCGAACAATTGTCCTGACTCAGCCTCCCAAGTAGCTGGGATTACAGACATGTGCCACCACATCTGGCTAATTTATTTTGTATTTAGTAGAGATGGGATTTCATCATGTTGGTCAAGCTGGTCTTGAACTCCTGACCGCAAATGATCCACCCATTTCGGCCTCCCAAAGTGCTTGGCTTATAGGCGTGAGCCACTGTACACAGCTCAGTTATCTTTTATGTGCAGTGCTAGACATGTAAAATATACTTAATATGCAAAATTACATAGATGTATAGAGTTAGATAAATATCTGTCAGAAAGGCTAAAGAGGTTTTGGGATCATTTTACTCTAACGAAAACACTTTTATTTTCAAAAAGAAAAAAAAAGAGAAGAAAATAAATAAACCTCCCTGACACCCTGACAAAAGTTTAAGTAATCTGTTCAAAGTTAGTGACACAGCTAATGGCAGATTTTTTTCTTTTTTGTATTATGCACTTTTTATTTTTTTGCTTTCTATTATAAATGTGTTGCTTCTGTGCTGAAAAAGATGTTTCAATGTTAGTTTTAATTAAATCATTTTCAACTAGGCATTAAGCTCTTAAAAAGATCATTTATAAAATAAAGTGTAAAAATACTCAAAATCACTCAAACATAAAAACGTCAAGTATCTAGGATTATTTTTATCTCTGATACAACGGCCTCAAGGTCTAAGTAAAAATAACTAGTTTACCTGAACAGAGCTCACTAGACTGAAAAATCAATCCACTTGTATCGAAGTCCTCCACAGAAAGTCCTAGTCAGATAATCTGCAAGTCTTTTGATTTCTCAGACCTCTTCTCTTATTTTTTCTGCCTTCTGTGGTAGAAACTGCTGACTTGTCAGCTAATGCAGGCTGAAGGGACTATGGTGTAGAAAAAAAGCACAGGGAGGAAAAAAAAATCTTAAATCATCTAATGTTAATCTAAAAAACTGGATTACATGCGTCACAAGAAATGAGGTGCAGCTCATTTGCTGCAACTTGCACGATTTTATTCCAGTAGTCCTCAAACTTTATTATGCCCCAGAATCACCTGGAAGGCAGTGTAACACACAAATGGCTGAGACCCACCTCCAGAGTTCTAATTTTGATTTTGTATGAGTTTCTAGGCATAGTTAGTTCAGGACAACATTTTACAAATCACTGCTGTAGTGCCATCTTTATTTGACAACTTTCTTAAAAGTTATAGCCATGGAAAGGATATAGATGTGGATGATCAAGATAGAGATATATTAGCTAGATAAAATAGATATACAGATAGAGATAGTTCAACCATCTTCCCCACCAAAATGTAATCTCCACAAGTCAATAAGTAAAATGGAAAACCAAATATGTCCATGAAATAATTAAGATACAAAAAGGCATTCAAGAAGATAAAATACAATGGCATTGTACAAAGTGCCCACGGGTTGGTGTATCAAGGATGGCGGGTAAGGGCTAACTTTTTAAGGGGATCACATTTAAATTGAGAACAGAAAAGAAACTAAGAAAATTCTCATTAATAATATGGAGAGGAAGTGTTCCAAGCAAGAGAACCAGAAAGTTCAAGGCCCTAGAATGGTACTGAGATTGGAGAATAGGTTAGAAAGAAACTTGAATCTTATGCTTTGCAATGGGAATAGAAGAACAAGACTCTTGTGTTGTCTGTCTCGGAATCCCAATGGCTCAACTAATGCCAGATACATAGAAAGTGCTCAATATGTATTTGTTTAAAAAAATAAATATGTGAATTATTAAAGGAATGAATGAGCAAATTGTTGGGGAGAATTGTGGGTGTGGATTTCAGTGGACAGGAACATCCTTCTTGCAAACAGAGATACCACTATTTGTATAGCTTTGGTGTAGTGTTACAAATAACAAAATAAATTGAAAACCTTTACTCTCAGATTGCCCTTACAAGTATCCAGCAAAGGACAACTTGCTATTATAACTAAAATTGCGATATAAGAAATAAAATATTAACATAGTTTTGTATTTGGACATTCTAGAGTAACTGTGAACCACAAGAATATAGCAGAGATAAAGATATTTGGAAAATATTGACAGGCATGCATTGTCTTCTACTGCTTGAGATTGTGCTATAGACATGAGACCAAAACTTGGGTACTTGTTACAGCCTTCACTTTGAGCAAGCTGGGAAGTGTGGATAAGCAATGTTTCATATAAATGGAGACTGTTTTTGTCTTATCTGTGAGTGATGCTAAACATTGGTGCATTTTCTTCTTACATTTTCATTATTATTAAGAAATTTAATACGGTGTTCAATGCATTTTATTGACTAGATTTTGAGAATAATAATAATAAAAAAAATTGAGATGGAGTCTTGCTCTGTCACCCAGGCTAGAGTGCAGTGGCATGATCTCAGTTCACTGCAACCTCCACCTCCCAGGTTCAAGTGATTCTCCTGCCTCAGCCTCACGAGTATCTGGGATTACAGGCATGTGCCACCATGCCTGGCTAATTTTTTGTATTTTTAGTGGAGATGGGCTTTCTCCATGTTGGCCAGGTTGGTCTTGAACTGCTGACCTCAGGTGTTCTGCCTTCCTGGGTCTCCCAAAGTGCTGGGATTATAGGTGTGAGCTACCTCATCAGTGAGCTAAGATCGCATCGCCGCACTCCAGTCCGGGCAACAGAGTGAGACTCCGTCACTCCGTCTCAAAAAAATAAGATAAAATAAAATAAATAAAATAAAATAAAATAAAATAAAACCTCTTCCTTAAGTAGGTATTATCCATGGTATGATTCATTAGTATTTATTATATTTTTTCTTTATTTTTTACTATAAAAATACCACATGCAAAAAGATTCAAGAAGTCTAATATAAAAATTAATACCATGAAAAGTGCAAATGAAAACTTCAAAGCTTTTCTTTCTCCTGTCTCACCACAACTTGGCATATAAAATTATTGACCTTTCTCTATGATGCTATAAATATATATATTAAATATGTGCATATTATTAAGTATATGTCTTCTATTACCCACATTTAAAAAATCTGAAAAAAGTCTATTAAAGAATAATTTTTAAACAAAGTTGACTCTCATAATGGTAACACATGCTAAAGAGCTTATTTAACTCATTATTAATGAGAAAACCATTAAGGTTTGTTAACCCATTCAGAGGAGAGTTCCAAACATACAGATATTCATAGATCAGGAATATGGAAGTGAATGTGCAAAAGGAGGCAAAGTGGCTTCTTCTACATTGGAAGGGGTAATTAAGCTGAACTTTTACAGCACAGAATTTGTATATTTATACATAGGATTTTGCATTGTTACCAATCTCTATAATTTAGAGTTCTATAACCAGCTCAAAAGCAATATAAAGCTAGAATTGGATGACAAATTCCATGCGTGCTCTAAACAATGCTTAATTTTCCACTAATGCATAAATTTCTCCCCAAAAAACAAATGGAAATTTTGTATTTTTATTACATATATCAGCTAAATCTCATTCAGCCAACTTATAAGAGGTTATGCATGGTAAAAGGGAGAAATGTTCCTTTATGGTTTGTGACTTTTTTTATGTACATTTTACATATACACCTGCATGTGCACACACACATGTTTCCAGGATGCAACATGTAGAGCATTCCTTTTGCTATCCCACATTCACTAAAGTAGATATAATCTATTCAAACATTCCTAGTGATGTACATTAATTTATTGCTTCTGTTGTTACAAAAAATACCACCACAATTCCTATAATATTCAGTATTATTCTACTTGATGCTTTCATTTCTCTAGGTCAGATTTCTCTAAAATTTTTGAATGAACAATCATGAAATTTTTCCTAGCAACTATTATTGAACACGTTTTCAAAAACCTTGAGATGAGTTAAACTCTATCAGACACATATGAAGCAATCTATCCATACCATGACCCGTGATGTTTATCAACATTTTATTTTTTTTCAATCTAAGTAGAATTCTTAGAAGTCCTAGAATATGAGTGACTTTGTGGATTTATATCCAGGAGCATCATAGGACTTCTTTCCATTTATTGTTGTAGGTCTTTAAATAAAATGTTTTATTTAACCTACTTAAAAAATATTTTATTAGAAATATTTTCTTTAAATAGATTCTATAATTTAAAAACTCCTCCTCTCTCTTTCTCTCTCCATATATATATTTCAGCATATGGCATGTGAAAGCACAGCTTTTTAAAAAAATTATCTCATATCCACTCTGCTTATGAGATTATCTCAATTTTAATAGTTTCTTCTTTGATCTCTTTTTTGATGACATTATGACATTTAATGATATTATAAACATGTCCTGGAATTGTTAGAGGAAAGGGGTCCAAATCCAGACACCAAGAGAGGGTTCTCGGATCTGGCCCAAGAAATAATTCAGGGTGAGTCTGGAGTAAAGCGAAAGCAAGATTTTTTAGGAAAGAAAAGGAATAAAATAATGGCTACTCCATAGACAGAGTAGTCCTGAGGGCTGCTGGCTGTCCATTTTTTTATGGTTATTTCTTGATTATATGCTAAACAAAGGGTGGATTATTCATGCCTCCCCTTTCTAGACCATATTGGGTAACTTCCTAATGTTGCCATGGCATTCGTAAACTGTCATGACACTGGTGGAAGTTTATCAGTGAGGACGACCAGAGGTCACTCTCGTGGTCGTGGTTTTGGTGGGATTTGGCAGGCTTCTTTACTGCAACCTGTTTTATCAGCAAGATCTTCATGATCTGTATCTTCTGCTGAGCTCCTATCTCATCCTATAAATTAGAATGACTTAACCATCTGGAAATGTGGTCCAGAGGTCTCAGCCTTATTTTACCTAGCCCCCATTAAAGATGGAGTTGCTCTGGTTCATACGCTTCTGACAGAATTAAACACTGAGCTGATATCCTACAACAGAGAACCTAGGATTCTAAGATCCTGGATCTAGAAGTCACCTTCCCAACAAGCAATACCATTTTCTTCTACTCCTGGGTATTCTAAACCTAGGATTGGTGTGGAACTAGGCACAGACCTGTGATAACAGAGGCCTCCTGGATTGCTGATGACTGAAATCTTACTTGCAAGTTAGTCTTCCTGTTAAGAATTTTAACTCAGCCCAGGCTGAGATGCCTCTGGCACTTTGGATTCCTACAAATAAACTGAAGCCTGGGTGTAAAGACATAAACTTAACCAATCAGAAACTGCTAATTCACCTTTAAGCGGGAACTTTCAATTGAATCATACTCAAATAAGGCAAAGGCCTAGCTCTAGCTAATCAAGTAATTACTTCACTTCAGCATCCAGCCTATGCAAGCCTTGTGCTCACACTGCTAAAATGGGGTACTCTGAACTTCTTTTGGTTTTAAATGCTGCCTGCATCATGAATTGTTTAATGCTCAAATAAACTGTTAAATTTATCTTGTCTGAAGTTTTTCTTTTAACACTTCTTAGTGTCCTTTGTAGGGTTTATGCTTGTATAAAAAGTAAATAGTATTAAAGAAAAAGAGTGGGAAATGAAGTGAATATGATCACACAAAAACATCTCACCTGTCTCAAATGACATTATCTCTCCTAAATAGAAAAATTAACCTTTATCCAAAACCTCTTTCTGCTTACTTGCTAGTTCTACTGCCTAAATATAGCCCCAGCCTCGCTATTTCCCAGAATCTGCAGGAGTTGCCTTCTGCCACATCTAACTTTGAAATGATAATCCTTTGACAGCCCTTCTGTTACTTGTTTAGACTTTACATACTGATGCACACAAATTCACAGCCATCCAGGTGGAATCAAAATCTGAAAGGGATTCATCACTTTGAAGAAACTTTATTTCACATGCTTTTTCTATCTTAATTTCTCCCCTGGGGATATAGCACTATATAAACTTGACAAACAATAAATAAGCAAATGAAATCAGCATCTCAGATAGGAGGAGTTTAAGCTCAAGGAAAAAGAAGTTCAAAAAAGAAATAACCTAATTGGTTTCATTAGCATTTCAATAGAATTTGGACCCCTCTGAAGGGGGTGGGATGAGATTCCACCAAGTGTCATTGGAAATGAGCACTTTGGTACTCTTGACAAGCTAGAGAAGAAAGTAATCATTTTATTTAACTTGTTTTTTAGGTTCACTCATTTGAAAGAACTAACAGTTCCATTGCTCTTGGCAGAATACCACTGTGATTGCAGCTTTTCTATTCAATGCACTGGAAATATCAGTGAATTTCTCCAACTGAGAGTGAGGCATTGGTAGTATTTTCAGATAGCATGTGCCTGTACTTATTATTTTTCTCCTCCACCTGTTGACAGTTCGATTTTGATAAAATTTTCAAGAATACCTAAATAACATAATAATCTAAATCACTGTCACAAAAGAAAACAGCAACAGATAAATCCATTAATTCAGCAGCCCCAAAGTCTGATGAGTTGCATTAATCACACCAATGAGTACTTAATGTGGTTAATTTCAAAAGCAGCAGGATTTAAGCACATATATACTTCCAAAGCTACATAATTCTGAGCAAGGAGGTGTTGGAGCATGAAAATACCATATTACATACTCCCTGTGTCACACATAGTTTATTTTCTTTAAGATCTATCTATTCAGGGTAGCTTATAATTGAAAAATTATTAATTAAGTTTTTACATAGAGAAGTTTAAGAAATAAATTTTATTTATCCTATGTCATAAAACCTTGAATTCTATAATTTCTATCTATATAGGACATGTTTTCATTATCCAGAGTTGATTAACTCTTTGTAGAAATTGTGAAATTTTAATTTTTTTTTAAAGAAATGCAAAGTAAATGCATTTATTTTTACCAGAACTACTGAATACTTTTTTCTCTTAAGGGTTGGGAGAATAATAATAATAATAATAAAATTAAAATAGAGTAATAGAATAATAGAGAGGAAGCATAGATGTGATATATGCTCATTATTGTCTCTAAAGTCTGAGTCACTTGAATAAGGAAGGATAATGAAAGACAAAAGAAGAACCAGTGACAGTGTAGTATTATAATAGTACTAATGTAACACAGAATAACTTTTTACTGAGAAATTTATCTCATTTTTAAATCTTCTATTTATCAGTGGTGGAGACTATGTAAAAATGTTTATGTCTTTGTATAAAAACTAAAAAATAAAGATAGAAAAATAAAGAAAAAGTTGATGTAGGAGAGAATAAGGGTTAAGAGTGAATTAAAGACTTGAATGTGTATTTTACCAATGAAAATAATATTTCAGATCTGATAAAGTCCATGACATTGTGAACGAAAATATGAGACAGATCACAGTTAATTTAGAAACTGAGGTTTCTTTTTTTGTTGTTTTTGCCATGGTTTTATTTATTTATTTATTTTTATTTTCATTTCTTGCCATGGTTGAGGACACACACCCATGACACAGCCTCAGGAGGTCCTGATGACATGCGTCCAAGGTGGGCAGAACACAGTTTGACTTTATACATTTCAGGGAGATATGAGACATTAATCAACATAGGTAAGATAAACATTGGTTTGGTCTGGAAAGGTGGGACAACTCAAAGCTGGGAGGGCGCTTCTAGGTCATAGGTAGATAAGAGACAAATGGTTGCATTCTTTTGAGTTTCTGATCTCCTCTTTAAAGGAGACAAGAAGATAGGCATTTATCTCAGTGAACACAGTGGTGGTTTTGAGTAGAATGAGAGGCAAGTTTGCCTCATAGCAGTTCCCAGTTTCACTTTTCCCTCCAGCTTAGTGATTTGGGGGCTGCAAGATTTATTTTCCTTTCACAGCATCCTAAGGAATGGATATTGGCAATGATATTATGTAAACCCAGTAATTATTTTGTAAATTTCTTCTGTGCATATAGTATTGTGCTTCATATTGTAGAGACATAAAATATAGTAGAAAGTACATGCCATTTATACTTAAAGAATATCAAGTTCACTTTAAACTGTAATTAGGAATGCTACAAAATTGTCATTTATTTTCTTTTTCTTTGCAATCAATTTTCAGTCATGGTACGTGACTGATGGACACACAGCTATGGGTGCTTTTATGTCACCAAAATAAGAAGCAAAATGTAACTGCTATTTAGAGAACATTTGCTATGTGGCATATGCTGTGTTAAGCATATCATATTCTTTATTTAATTAAGCATCCACAATAAATGTGTCAAGTTTTTTTCTTAGCTCTTTAACAAATGAGGAAAATGAATCTTGGAGACGTTAAGCACATTTTCCAAATTCTCATGAGTATTAAATATTAGAAGCAGGATGTTAATACAATACTATTAGAATTCACTCCTGTGCTCTTTGCTACTGCATAATATCATTTCTACAGAACAAGCATTTCCTGTTAAGTTTAAAACTTTCTGTTATAGCTTTATTGTTTTCTTACAGGATAAACCAAGACATCTGCAATCCAATTTCTTGAGATCAAAATTCAGGCTCAATCTTTAATCTTGCAGTCTTGGGCAAGGTTTTCGTTCTGTGCATCAGAGTTCCTATATGTAAAATGAGGATAATATGAGAGTTAAATATTTAACAGTGTACAAGGCCTATGGTAAGTATTCAACAAATGTTAAGTGTTACTATTATTTTATTGAGTTAGCTAAAAATATATAAAAGTTTAATTTTAAAAAAATTATTAACTATATAATCATTTATTTAAAGTAAAAAAAAAAAATGCTCTATCACATTGACATTTACTTACTCAAAGAAAAAATAGCTTTGATTTCCAAAGACAGAGGTGATAAAACATAAGTTCAAGAAAGCATTACAGGTGCATTGGGTACAAAGGAGTCACAAAAACAAGAGCAATCAATTTTGTCCAGAAAGAATGCTAAAAAACTCTTTGTAGAAAATGATACCTGACTTTAAATATCCCAAGTTCCAAAATAATCAATAATGTTCAAATATTATGGCATAAATAATCACAGCCTACCAATAAATATGTTTAAAAATTTTAATTAGAATAAGATTTCTAGTAGTTAAAAACTGAAATCAGAGTATGTTTGCAAGCACAGTATTATGACTGAGATAGTTTTCTTATAAAAGATGTAAAGGGAACTCATTTGTCCCTTCTACAATGGGAGGACACAGTGAGAAAGTGCCATGTAGGAACCAGAATGTAAGCCCTTTGCTAAACACTGAATTTTCTAGCACTTTAATCTTGACTTCACAGCCTCCAGAACTCTGAGAAATAAATTTCCATTGCTTATAAGACACCCATTTTATGGTACTTTGTTACAGCAACCTGTACATACCAAGACAGAAAGATAGTGCCTAGAAGTGGAGATGCTGTTGTAATAAATAACTAAAAATGTAGAAAGGGTTTGGAACTGGGTAATAGATAAAAACTAGAGTTTTGAGGTCCATGCTAGAAAATGTCTACACTGTCATGAACAGACTATTAAGGGCTATTCTGGTAGGGGACCAGAAAGAAAAGAGGAGAGCTAAAGAGAAAGTTTCAATCTTTTTAGAGCATAGGTACGTGGTCATAAACAGAATGTTGGTAGAAATATAGACAGTAAAAACCATTCTTTTGAGAGCTCACATGGAAATGAGGAAAATGCTATTGGACAATGGAGTAAAAGCCATGCTTATTTTAAAATAACGAAGAAACTCGCTGACCTATGTGTATGTTCTAGTGTTTTGTGAAAGGTAGAACTTATGAGAAATGAAATTGGATATTTGGCTGAGGAAATTTCTAAGCAAAGAGTTGAAGGTACAACTTGGTTTCTCTTGAGTACTTACAAGAGAAGAAAAAGTGAGAAGAGATAAATAATTTAAACGCAGAATTGCTAATAAAAAAGGAAGCAGAAATAAAAATTTTTCAAATTCTCAGCCTATCCATAATAAAAAAACAGTGAAACTCTGTTCAGAGGAGAACAAGAGGGTGGCCATTTGTTAAGAAGACTGGTATTAATCAGCCATCTCAACAAAAACCAGGACCTATTACCCAACTAGGAAATGCAAAATAGAAGAATAACAATAGGAGAATAACCCCAATGGCATTTTGGAGATTATCAGGGCTGACCCTTCCATCAAAGGCTGAGAGTGCAAGGACGTGCTTCTACTGCCAGGTGCTGCTGCCTCACATTGCGGGCTCCACTCCCTGTACTTTGTTTGATATCATGCAGTGTGACCTGTATCCAGCAAAGCCATGGGAACGGAGTTGCCCAAAGCCATGGAGGCAAGAATCTCTGAAGCCTTGGGGACTCACCCTCTGATCCAGTGTGTCCAAAAGGTGGGAACTCTGCCCCACTGGTCCTTGAAGGCAGATCCTCAAGTCAAGCCTTAAGGTTCTGAATTAGCTCAGGACATAGGTATCCTTTTTTTCTTTCTTATTTCTCACTTTAAACATGAGACTGTCTATCCTATGCTTTCTCACCATTTTATTTTGGGAGCACATTATGTTGAATTTTACAGGTTCATGGCTAGAGGGGAATTTGCCTCAGGATGAATTGTACTTTGAGTCTCACCCACATCTGATGTAGATGATACTTTGGATTTAGACTTTCAAGTCAATGCTGGAATGAGTTAAGAGTTTTAAGGTTATTGGGATGAAACTAATGGATTTTCCATGTGAAAAGTGGAAGACTAGGGAGTCTACTTTTTGGGGAGACTAGGAGGTGAAATGCTATGCCCTAAATGTCTTTGTCCCTCAAAAATTCGTATGTTGAAGTCCTGACCTTCCATATGACAATATTATGAGGTGAGGCATTTAGGAGGTGATTAGGTCATGAGGGTGGAGCCCTCGTAAATGTGATTAGTGTCCTTATAAATAGGTCAAAGAGAGATTGTTCAACATTTGCCCCATGTGAGGACACAGTAAGAAGATGCCATCTATGAATCAGAAAGCAGGCCCTCACCAGACACTAAATCTGCTGGCGCCTTGATCTTAAATTTCTCAGCCTCCAGAACTGTGAGAAAGATTCTTCTGTTGTTTATAAGCTACAGAATTTATGGTATTTTATAGCAGCCTGAATGGACTAAAATATATCTCAAAATACAGAATAACATTTTAATTTATCTAAATGTATTCTGTTCTGATTAAATCTAGTAGGTCCAAAGGAACTAGTTACAAAACTGCTCTCTTCACAAAAACAATGTAAAAAACAAGTGTGACAGTGATAAAACTCTAATGTATGGTTAATAGGTGTCATTAATTCAAAGAATAATCAGATTAATCACTAATCCCCCAACCCTCAAAAACAAATTCACTTGTGCTGAAATCTTACAGACCCAATAGGAAACAAATTCGGTTAGTTATTTACACACATTATGACCCCAATCTTAAATAACTAACGACTTTACCAAATAACCATTGAGCTGCGGTGAAGAATTTTACAAAATCATCAGTAATGGCAAAGAAATTTTCATCAACTCTGCTAGAGTAATAATTAAATTATTCTTCTTAACTCTTTATAGAAAGTATTCTTAGAAAATTATTATGATATAAACAGATATCAAAAGTTTTATAGCCAAAAGATGTAGAGAAAAAAGAACTATAGATGTGTGTCAGTAAATTAATTTGAATATTATGCTATTTTTCTGTATTGTGTAAAACTTGAAGCATTTGTCAACGTCTTTAACATATAATTTATTATTCAATTTTTCTTCAATAAATTATAACGTTCACACATAATTTTGTGTTTATGACTTTGTGTTTTTTCAAAAATATAATCCCCATTTTGTATAAGTTTTAGTCCCCAGAAAACATGGATTCATCTCTAAATAATAAATATAATTAGCAGTCATAAAGTCTTTGTAAAGCCTTTTCATGTTACTTCCCAAAACTAATGTGAATGATGCTAATAAGTAGGTAAATTCTTTTGCAGATCAGAGAGTTTCTATCTTTTGAGGATTTAAATGAGTTGACTCTTAATAGATCATTAAAAATAATTTTGGTGATCTATTGCTGACTTGTGTTTTGACAAAAGCCTACGAAAGAATTTTAAAAATGGAGCAAACATTTCTACATCAAAATGCCTTCTGTGTTCACCTAATTATTTAGGTAAACAAGATTTCTTAGTGCTTACATCTATGAAAAAAAAAACATAGCTCTTGATACCTCTCATGCTAGCAAAAAGTTAAATTCATCCATTAGTACATAAATCAGTTGAAAAAAAAAGCCACTGAAATGTCATTAAGACATAAATTCTACTATTTTTGCTTGACAATCAAAATTTAAAATATACATACTACCATTAGTATAATAATAATTATGACTCAATGCAGTGAAATATTTTAATTATTAGGATCACAAGAAAAAATAATTTTCATACATGTATACTCTTATATCACACACATGTACAAATATGTAAAGTTAGAAATTAGCCAATAAACAATTTCAAACATTAAAAATTATGGTTAATAGCAATGATATTCTATGGACAGCATAAAAAAAGAAGTAGGAGTTTAAGGGGAAACAAACAGTATTCTAAACTGGCACACACTCGAAGACCTAATTTGTTTGTATTTAAATAGGTCAGATTGAATGTGAAATTATTATGGTATTTAGATTTCATTAGCTACATTTAAAAGAGTAAAGAGCAAGTTTTATTTGTAAATGTCAATAATTACATCATGGTGGAGACTATCTCTTTTGCAGATACTCCAAATTAAAATAAATTTTTAGATTTCTACCTTAAAATATTTGTGGGGAGTACATAGTTTTTCCAAATTATTTTTATACTCAAAGGGAAAACATTTGAATATATGCTATGGAATTCCACGTGATACTTAATACAAATAATGTAAATACATGTGTATTTACCTGGAAAACTATCTGAAACATATTGCTTAGTTGTAAACACAAGATTTTGAATGTACCTAGATGTTAAAATGGGACTTATCCTGTCTTAGTTTCTACTGACACATCAGTTAAATTGTATTCATATACTACAATGGGAATGTGAAAATTCCCCCCACCAATATACAATACCTACTAATAAGATAATTAAGAAATTGCTCAGAATCTATGTTGATAAATGTGTTTAGAGTATGTAAAAAAAGGTTGAATTTTTGAGAGCTCCTATTGACAGGCTGCTGTTGAAATGATGTATTTCAAAAGATAGGGGCTAGGGAGGAGCTATCTGTTAATCCAGAGCCTACTATATGAAAGGCTTTGAGCTGGCCACTCTAAGAGCTTTAAATGTATTATCTGCAGGTGGGATACTGTGGAGTCCTCCAGGAACATTGAAAGTGGCAGATCTGCCTAAGGTATTAAGAAGTTGGGAAAGGGCTGTCACTTTGAGGGTGACCCACATATTTTCTCAGAGATTTGATGACCAAAAAATACATGAATGTTTTCTACAGACTAAAGTTGGGCCACACTGGAGAGAGAGAAACAATCCAATGCCATTTTCAGTCCTTCCTGAAGGCAGAGAAGTCTCCAATAAACATTCTATGTAGGATAGATCACTGGCGAGCCCAGAGGCTGAGAAACCAGCAGAAAAATAGAAGGCATTGTCCACATCAAGTTGGTTGTAGCCAGGAGATCTGAAGCAATGGAAACCCACAAAGAGCCTTCCAAAGTATCCTGTATCAGGCAGAACGCTGAGTCTATATTGTGGTTACTAAATATAAAACAAAACAAAAATATCTGAATAACTTAAAAACAACCAATGCTTATTTTTTACCTCGATTCTATCTATGTTGGTGAACTGGAGAGACCAAAAGTGGGTTTAATTTCTCATGTTCTCATTTGTGATTCAGGCTACCTGGATTTCTACCATAGAATGTTTCAAATTAGAAGAGAGTCCTAGAATGCCTCACGCAGGCAATGAGCTTTCCTCAGGCTAAGAAGTAACGCATAGGTCTCTGTCCGTAATCCATTAACCAGAACTAGTAAGTAAGATAATATAAGAAGGCTATCAAAAAATCTCAGTAACATATCTCAAAAGAGAAAGAGTCACCTTCAACCACATGATAGCTGAGGAGTCAGAGCCACATAAATTCTCTCTTTTCCTTTCTTCAGTCATGAGCATTCTGAAAAAGCAGCTCACAGTTGGGAGAACAGTAGGTTGTGGAGAAATAGCAGGAGTTAATGTCTTCTCTGGAAGCAGGCAGTCACCAGCTCTAAGCCTTTTAGCTGGAGAAGAGAGGGGGGAAATTAATCCTTCCTTCCTTCCTTCCTTCCTTCCTTCCTTCCTTCCTTCCTTCCTTCCTTCCTTCGTTCCTTCCTTCCTTCCTTCCTTCCTTCCTTCCTTCGTTC
>NW_012114566.1:2702494-2714679 GCF_000951035.1 Colobus angolensis palliatus
ACTCTGCCACCCAGGCTGGAGTGCAGTGGCACCATCTCAGCTCTCTGTAACCTCGACCTCCCGGGTTCAAGTGATTCTCCTGCTTCAGGCTCCTAAGTAGCTGGGGTTACAGGCACCCATCATCATGCTCAGCTAATTTTCTTTGTATTTTTAGTAGAGACAGGGTTTCACCATGCTGGCCAGGCTGGTCTCGAACTCCTGACCCATGGAATATCCGAGTGTTAGTTAAGATTGTTCTACACATTTAATTTATAAATAGAAAGTTTTAATTTATTTTTAATAAAGTGATATGACAATCTGTTACCTAAAAGGAAACATTAAATTCACAAGATTTTTATCTACAAATAGGAAATACCATCACTCATTATATATATTTTAAAGATAAGGTAAGAGACAAAAATAGTTAAGTGTAATAGTTAGAAGAGCAGTGAATACAATATGACAATATATGTTCACATTTCTGAATGTATATACACATTTTTAAATGGCAG
The DNA here is from genome assembly GCF_000951035.1 of Colobus angolensis palliatus. Classification (NCBI taxonomy): domain Eukaryota; kingdom Metazoa; phylum Chordata; class Mammalia; order Primates; family Cercopithecidae; genus Colobus; species Colobus angolensis. The sequence goes on from NW_012114566.1 coordinate 2,702,986, forward strand.
GAGAAACATTAAATGGATGAGTGGTGAACAACCAGTGGGCACCAGAGCTGTTACGATTTCTACTTGATCTGATTATACAGCATTGTTTTGTAAAAACAGTTTGTCATAAAATAAGTATAACATAATTACCAGGATCTACTTTAGTGATATTTGAGTAACGAGGTCTCAAAAGTTGAAGTGTCACATTTTTTGAGTTTTCTTCAGTATACTCTTACAGGCAACAATTCACCTCTCATATTTCATTGTGACCTCATTTTCTCCAATAGTAAGTGGAAAAATTTTTCTTATCTGTCTTCTTTTCAAAAATATCTCCCCCAAATTAATATTTACATTTTACATTTGTTATAAAAATCTTGAAATCTAATACTTCTTTAAAACTCTTCAAAAGTTTATTTTTAAGTGGCTACTATTTTTCTAAAAATGTTTTGAATAATCACCTGCTGAAGATTAAGTACAATCTCAGTTACTAACAATTTTCTGTCCTTACTATTCAAAGTGTGGTCAAGCAACTGACTACATCACGGGGGAGTCTACTCCTAACCCATGAATTAGAATCTGCACTTTAACAAGAACACTTGATGATTCTTACATCCACTAGAGGTTGAGACTTTTTTCTCTAAAATTCATACGATACTAGAACGAGATTTTACCTTTCAAAAATGTCAACAGTTCTACAAATCTCTAGTCTTAAAACTTTTCTAAATCTTCGGTATATATTGATTAACAGATATTTTCCAAGTTTTTACATTTCTTATAATTCCTTCAACTTAATCTAGATTCTCATGTCAGCTTATCATTGTGCTCATAAAAATGTCTAAACCATTGATTGTTGATTATTTTCTTTTACTATCTATCATTATTCATCTACATTTCATTCTTGGCCTAGAATAGATTTCACGATGTGTCAGTATGATCACTTTCTTACAAATGTCCTTAACTCCTTTGCACTTCTCACCTTCCATATGTAAGTCTGGCAAAATCTGAGCCTGTGTGAAACCTAAACATTTAGCTTCTTTTCACCCACAACCTTTTGCTCAAATCTTGTTAAAACAAATCACATGGACACGCTGACTACTCTCACTTTAGGGACAGAACTATGAATCATAAATGGGTAACCAATGCTTCCAGGCAGCCTTCCACACTCTCTTTTTCTTTCCTTTGCTTTCCCCTTTTGTCTCCCAATTAAATGATTACTACATCTTCACTATAATACACTATAACAACGCAGAAAATTATAAATAAGGAAGTAAAAACTTCTGGAATCTCAACAGGCTGAGACAGTCATTATTATCATTTTGATTGTCACCCTTTCATTCATCTATTTATGTAATTATAAATATATACTTTTCCATAAACAGAATTATACTATTTATGTTATATTAATTTAAGGTGACTTTCCTTCTCCTGCCCCATTCTTTCTCTTGCATCAGCACTGAAACTGTAATATTCCTGTTGCTCACCTCTGTATTTTCTGCTATGTGTGTGTATACACAAACAGTTCTATGTTGCTTTACATAATGAAATTATATTATATATAACTTTATAAACCTTGCTTTTTTTATATTTTATCATGCATCTTAGAAACTATTCTAAGTCCACTGGCATATTGTTAATATATTCAAATTCATATAATAGTCAAGTAGCACAATTTATTTAGCCATTCTCCAATAATAAACATTCATGCGTGAAAGCAAAGACCCATTGAATCAACCTAAATGCCAATCAATAGTAGACTGAATAAAGAAAATATGGTACATATATATAACATGGAATACTATGCAGCCATAAAAAAGAATGAGATCATGTCCTTTGCAGCAACGTGGATGGAGTTGGAAGCCATTATCCTAAGCAAACTAATGCAGGAAAAGATAAACAAAATCAAATACTGCATATTCATACTTATCAGTGGGAGCTTAACAATGAGAACGCATCGACACAAATAAGGGAACAAAAGATGAGGAGGCTTATTTAAGGGTGGAGGGTGGGAGGAAGGAGATAATCAATAAACTACCTATCAGGTACTATGCTTATTACCAGAGGGATGAAATAATCTGTACACAAAACATCCGTGACACATAGTTTACCTAAATTGCAAACCTATGTATGTATCCCTGAACCTAAAATAAAAATTTGAATAAAACAGTAAAACATTCCTGTGTTTTAGCTTTGGCCACTGTAGATAATACTCCTGCAAACGTTCTATGTATAGGTCTTGTGGATTGGTAATATGCATATGAATTAGATTTCCGTGTTTAGAATTTTTCAGTAAAAGGTTATGAGTATTTTGAAACTTTACTATATCTACCCAGAATGCCAAAGAGATGTTACTATTTTCACGTTTATAACAGGTCTTTATTAGATCTTCATATAATGTTTGTTGGGTTAATAGCTGAATGCAATGTCTAGTTGTAAGATTAATATCCATTTCTCTGACTATTGGTATATTTGTTTTTTCAATGAGTTTGTCAGTATTAGCACAACAAAAATAATCTTTTAAATGCAAGCATTCTCCTAAAATTCAAGTGTCTTTCTAGGGAAGAGTAAGGCATCACATAATGACTTCTAGGCCTTGGGCCTAGAGATAATCCTGGGATAGAGATGTGAATGAGAAAATTCAGAAGGGAAGAAACAGCTGAAAAGAACTGGGGTGGAGTGAATGAGATCAGGGAAATGAAGAAGAGGGACTAAAGAGCTGCAGATCTGTTGCTCATCTGAAGCAAGTTTTATATGAACTGAAAGATAATAGGAAAAACAAGTATTTTGCTTATCTTCAAAGTACTGGTATGCTTAAAAAGTTGACCAATATTAATAACGTCTTCTTTCTGGCAGTGCAATTTTTCTGAAGTGCCATCTGATGGAGAAATCACTGAAAATGAGATTTATGGATGGAAAACTCAAGAGAACCAGTTAAGGTCAGAGTGGGCCTGCAGGCTCCAGCCTGACCTTTTGAATCCTGATTTCAACAAAGCTGATAGTCATTTTACAGACTATCTCCTCACTTCTTAGGGTTTTCATAAACCAACAAACCTAATAAAAAGATTATTATCAATGATTGATTATATGATTCTTACATCATGATCAGATATGTCTAGGCATATCTGACAGTTTTCACCTTTACCAGAGGTCTACTCATCAAGAACATACAGAGACCAAAATGTTTATATATCCAAGTGAAACATGGAGTTTGCTTTAAAGTATTACAGGTGAATAAACTGGTGAACTAGATGAAACCAGAATGGCATATTACTGATAGTTGTTGAAGTTATGCAATGAGTTTAGGCAGTTTTTTTACATTTCTCCTTCTTTTCTATAATATAAACAAATAAGATAATTATGTATAGGGTCAAACAGAGAAGGCTGACTGAGATTTCTTTCTTTCTGCCCACAACTATTTATCTATCTATCTAACTATCTACATCTCTACTCATTTTCAGTAGGTACTATATTGTTACTTTGAACTGTTTTTGTGGATATAGGTATATATATATATCTGAAGTTGCAAATACCTGTCATGTTTTTTTAATTAGTCTGTTAGAAAGCAAAAAAGCAGAATTCAGCCCTTGGTACTTTAATTTAAATTTGGATTCCCTCTTGTGTGCTTACTTTTCTAGAAATAATTTTCTCCCCTTTATCTGACATTTTGATACTAAAATTTTACGTTATGTATAAAGCAATACATTGGGGAAAATTGAGCTGTGTTTCAGAAACAAGATTGTAAGTCCTCAGTAAGCTATTTTCTCAACAGTCTTAAGTTGAGAAGGATTTAAGGATTTATTCTGCCTTTCAGCATTAGCTTCATAAATACTTGCCTGTTCCTTTTATGAGTTAAGAAAGGAGTCCTTTAGGTGGATAACTTAGCACCTGGAGTGTCCTAGATTCTGCACAACATTTTGAAGAAATGTAGCATTTCTGTCCCTGAAGCATGCCATTTTAAGTTCTGGCAATTCAAGCAATTCACATCAGATATTCTTCAATTAATAAAAAGAGGGAACTTCTGGAAATCTTTTGATCTGGAACTACCTACTTTAAAGTTCAAAATTTTTTTAAAAAGAGAGAAAGCTTGAAAGTTCAGAGAGAAGGTCAGCGGCAGAAAATATATATTGAAAATGAGAGATAAAAGTGATAAGCAAATAAAAACTAGGGCAGAAAGAGAGAATCTATGGATAGAAGAAAACTAACTAACACTAAGCAGCTATGCATTGGTCAAGGTTACCGAAATACGCAGCTCCCACTGTAGGAAAGAGAGAGATTGATATGCTGAGGCGCTGGGCTAACTCCCTTCTCCAATCCACTGGCGTGTTATGCATTAAGATGACTCAATGTTGGTAAAGCTTCCTTGATTATCTTTATTTTTATTTTATTTTATTTTGTTTTATTTTATTTTATTTTATTTTATTTTATTTTATTTTTCAGATGGAGTGTTGCTCTGTCCTCCAGGCTGGAGTGTAATGGTATGATCTCAGCTCACTGCAACCTCCTCCTCCCAGGTTCAAGTGATTCTCCTCCCTGAACCTCCTGAGCAACTGGAATTACAGGCACCTACCACCATGCTTGGCTAATTTTTATTTTATTTTATTTTATTTTTTTTAGTAGAGATGGAGTTTCACCATGTTGAACAGGCTGGTCTTGAACTCCCGACCTCAAGTGATCTGCCCTCGTTGGCCTCCCAAAGTGCTGGGATAACAGGCGTGAGCCACCGTGCCCAGCTTTGATTATCCTTTAAGTGAATTAAAATCATAAACTTTTAAAAATAAAGTTTAAGAACTGTTTGTGTGTGTGTGTTTTCCAATTAGCATGAATGAGTCATTCTTTCAATAAAAAGTGAGTTTTAAACTTAGTATTGATGGCAATTTTTATAGCAATTGATCTGTATCAACAGGAAATCTAAATTACAGAGTTGCCAAATTTCCAATAAAACACTTTTGATCCAGTCTTACCTAGGAGGCATAATTGCTGTGTGACCCTATTTTTCGGTAGATGGGGAATTTAACAATCAGATGACATTTAACAGCAATGGATACTTGCTATTGTCTCAACAAAGCACCAGGTAGAATAAAGGTAATCAATATTTTATTTCAAATATTTTCTTCTTCAATGACACAGATTTTTATATTGCTCCAATCAGTGTAAATTGATCGTTAAAACAATAATGAAACAGAGCTGAAAATAAATGTAAAGATTTTTATATCACAGAAGAAAATACAACTTTTAGGTATCTCTCAGAAATTGCACTCTATGTTCTGAGTTCTTTTAAGTTGCAAAACTATTAAAATACTGTGGGTCTTCAGTTAAAATAAGTTAAAATGCAATTCATTGAAACCAATTTAGTGGCAATTAATATGGCCTTCCCCTGAGCCCTCCAAAAATCCTAGGCAGATTTTGTTGTTTCATGTGTTTAATGAGAGATTGGGTCTACTGTTCTTTAATGCACTTCAGTGATTGCTTGGCAAGATATAACAAAAGACCAAAAATGGTTCCAATTATCAGTGTAGAATGCCAGTCGCACTTCATTTTTAATCCACCACACCAAGAAATATAATATACCAACATAGCATATGAAGATAAATTGCTTTTCTATTTATTGAATTAAATCTCTGTCTCTGAGTAATTTTAAAGTTTTAAACTTGGCAGAATTTTATTTGAACACTAAGTTGTATCTGTTTATTTTTTGACTTTGAAATTCGCTTCTAAATTTCATCTCAAGCTTCACCTGGGTTACTGTTCAGTATTTTTTGGTTTAACCTTCTTTCTAGAATAGGATTTATGTGACGTTCATAATATAATCATGTAACTCTAATTGATGTGGATAAATTATACATCAGTTGTGCAGTTCCTCAGTATCTGGAGCTCATTTGATGTAATTAAAATTCAATTATTTAATTGCTAAATGGAATTAAATCAAGTTATTCTGGTCTCAAGATAACATATAATAGATGCTTTGCAGAATGTAAAGTTGGTATTGTTTCCATGCTTTTGATATTTATATATAAATAACATATTATATTAAAATTAAATGAGTTAGGATTCTAAAGAAAAATGACAGATTGTAATAAACACCTCTAAATAATTAGCTTACACATCCAAGATCTTGATACCTCATTCAAATCATTTGCTTGAAAAGCATTGAACATTTTTCACGAGCCTATCATCACATTATTTTCGAGTTTTCTTACCTAATTTTCCAGCCACAAAAATATTCAGATTCATTTTTTAGAATTACATTGCTTCTGACCAAAAATAGTGTTACACAGTTTGATCAGGCACATTATTCACCAATTTGGATGTCATTCAAGGTGGCTTTTGGCTATTTTAAAAAAGAAATTCATTCTCAAAGAATGAAAATCTGCCAACTACAAGAATATTTCAGTGGATTGAGCCTCAGGTCTAAAAGCTGTTGATGCAAAAAATATAAGCACAAATATGACATTCTTTTAATTATTTAATTTCCCAGGTATTAATTTGATTTTGAGTATAATAAATAGGATCTATACATCAGAGTTTGTTGAAATTTAAGACAAGATTTTATTTTCTCGATCATGCTAAAACATACTGTGTACATACGAAATGCTTGAAAACATCAGTAGTCAAACTGATATTTGGCGTGTGGTTTGATTTTTGAACCTGTAAAGTGGTAAGTGTAGAAGAAACAGATATTTTCACAGTTGTCTGAAATTGTGGCTACCTTTTCCTCTCTCCTTCTATGTACATATACCTGGACTCATATACACATATACACATAAAGTTATTAAATAAATCATTGTTACCTCTTATGAAAGTCATCAATGATATACCACATACACCTGAGATGGCCTTACTGGCTTTGGTCAAAATATATTATCAGAATTCTTATCTATTAACCTGAGTTTGCTTTAGAAAGATGGTACTGAAAATACCAATTTACATCCAATGTCTGTCCATTATGCTATCTCTCAAGGCTTACGAGAAAGTACTTGACTACATACTACATACTATAAACTATAATTATTACTGTGACATGAACTTTTTCTAGATAGTGTCTCTAATTCAAATGCTTATTTTCTTGGGAAAATATTTTTTAGGTACATGTCGTCACCATTGATTGATTAAATGCATTTTGATTGGATGTAATAAAGTGACTGCAATAGAGTGATGCTTTGTTTCTATACTCCAAAAATGTATTATTTGTTCAAAGTAAAACTGGGAATTAATATATTATCAATGCAACTAAAGACAAAGTAGATGTTATAAGTAGCTTGCTGCCTAACCTATGATGCTAAAAGTAAGTTTGATTTTTTGTTATCAGTTATTTTTCATACCATAACAATATCATAATTTACATATTTAGAAAAGAACGGTGACTTTTATAACTCACTGTGGTCAGTTTCTAACCATAACTTTCTATGGCCAAAATGATTATTTTAAAATTTTCAGAGACTTGTCTCTAAAACAAACAAATATAAAATTTATGTAATAAAATTTTAAAACAGTTATACAGCTATTATATCCTGTAGTGCACACCGTGGTAAAGACTTTTTACATTAAGTAAAATTGCCCTGATGTTTCAGTTTATATAATGCTACCACATAACGTGCATAATGCATTAGTCCGTTTTCATGTTGCTGATAAAGACATACCCAAGACTGGGAAGAAAAAGAGGTTTAATTGGACTTGCAGTTTCACTTGGCTAGGGGGACCTTAGCATCATGGTAGGAGGTGAAAGGCACTTCTTACATGGCAGCAGCAAGAGAAAATGAGGAAGAAGCAAAAGCAGAAATCCCTTACAAACCCAGAAGATCTCAAGACTTATTCACTGTCATGAGAATAGCATAGGAAAGACTGGCCCATGTGATTCATTTACCTCCCCTGGGTCCCTCCCACAATACATGGGACTCCTGGGAGATACAATCCAAGTTGAGATTTGGGTGGGGACACAGCCAAACAATATCATACACCCCCGGCCCCTCCAAATCTCGTGTCCTCACATTGCAAAACCAATCATTCCTTCCCAACAGTTCCTCAAATTCTTATTTCAGCATTAACCCAAAAGTCCACCATCCAAAGTCTCATCTTATACAAGGTAAATCCCTTCCACCTATATGCCTGTAAAATCAAAAGCAAGCTAGTTACTTTCTATATACAATGCGGATACAGGTATTGGGTAAATAAAGTTGCTCCAAATGGGAGATATTGGCCAAAACAGAGGGGATATAGGGCCCATGCAGGTCTGAAATCAAGCGGAGCAGTCTAATTTTAAAGCTCCAAAATGATCTTCTGTAACTTCAGGTCTCACATCCAGCTCACATTGATGCAAGAGGTAGGTTCTCATGATTTTGGAGTCATGGTTGCCTGTGGTTTGCAGGGTACAGCCTTGCTCCCGACTGCTTTCATGGGCTGTAGTTGAGTGTCTGTGGCTTTTCCAGGAACAGGGTGCAAGCTCTCTGCCATTCCAGGTGCACAGTGCAATATCGACCATTCTGGGGTATGGAGAACAGTGGCCCTCTTCTCACAGCTCCACTACACAGTGCCATAGGAGGGACTCTGTGTGGGGGCTCTGACCCCACATTTCCCTTCTGCATTGCCCTAGCAGAGGTTCTCCTTGAGGGCCCATCCCCTGCAGAAAACTTTTACCTGGGCATCTAGGCATTTCCATACATCTTCTGAAATCTAGGCAGAGGTTCCCAAACCTCAATTCTTGACTTCTGTACACATGCAGGCTCAACACCATATAGAAGCCACAAAGGTTTGGGGCGTCCACCCTCTGAAGCCACAGTCTGAGCTCTATGCTGACCCCTTTCAGCCATAGCTGGAGCATCTGAGACACAGGGTACCAAGTCTCTAAGCTGCACACAGCACAGGGACCCTGGGACCAGCCCACAGAGCCACTTTTCCTTCTGGGCCTACGGACCTGTGATGGGAGGGGCTACCACGAAGGTCTCTGACATGGCCTGGAGGCATTCCCTATGGTTTTGGGGATTAACATTAGGCTCCTTGTTACATATGCAAATTTCTGCAGCCAGTTTGAATTTCTCCTCAGAAAATGAGCTTTTCTTTTCTACTGTATAATCAGGCTGCAAATTTTCTGAACTTTTATGCTCTGTTTCCCTTTTAAAATGGAATGCTTTTAACAGCACCCAAACCACATTTTGAATGTTTTGCTACTTAGAAATGTCTTCTACTAGATACTCTAAACCATCTCTCTCAAGTTCAAAGTTCCACAAATCTCTAGGGCAGGGGCAGAATCCCACGAGTCTCTTTGCTAAAACATAACAAGAGTCATCTTTGCTCCAGTTCCCAACAAATTCATCATCTCCCTCTGAGATCACCTTAGCCTGGAACTTATTGTCCATATCTCTATCGGGCTTTTGGTCAAAGCCATTCAACAAGTCTCTAGGAAGTTCCAAACTTTCTCACATTTTTCTTTCTTCTTCAGAGTCCTCCAAAGTGTTCCATCCTCCACCTGTTACCCAGTTCCAAAGTTGCTTCCACATTTTCAGATATCTTTTCAGCAACACTCATCCTTACTGGTATCACTTTACTGTATAAGTTCATTTTCACACTGCTGATAAAGATATACCCGAGACTGGAAAGAAAAAGAGGTTTAATTGGACTTACAGTTCCACATGACTGGGGACGCCTCAGAATCATGGCAGAAAGTGAAAGGCATTTTTTTACATGGTGACAGCAAGAGAAAATGAGGAAGAAGCAAAAGCAGAAAGCCCTGATAAACCCATCAGATCGCGTGAGACTTATTCGCTATCATGAGAATAGCACAGGAAAGACCATCCCTCATGATTCAATTACCTCCCCCTGTGTCCCTCCCACAACATGTGGAAATTCTGGGAGATAGAATTCAAATTGAGATTTGGGTGGGGACACAGCCAAATCATATCACACAGTATTTCTTTAAAATGCAAACATGTTTATGTAAATTTCAGTTTGAGCTGCATATAGTGTAACATTTAATCATTCATTCAAAACTTGCTCTACAGCAGATAATCTGTGCCAGGTGGGATACAAGTCTCTATCCTCCAGGAATTCAGTTTATTAAGTCAGACAGATGTAAACCTGAAAAGGCATTATTGTGTTGTGAATGCTATATCCAGGGAACCAACATCCATTCAGCTACTCAAACCATATCTCTGAAGTAGTTTTTGTCCCTCTACTCAGTAAGTCTCCAGGCCAATATATTCAATTCAGAGAAAGATTTACTGTTAAACTAATGAAGCTTAAATGTTATGGCTCCTAATTTTCTCAGTGTCTTCTAAGGCCTTGGATCAGACTGCAAAACTGTAGGGGACATAGCATTATAAATTGTGTTAGGCAGTTAATCAAAATATTATGTTCTTTTTCTAAAATTTGGTTATGTTTCCAGTACTAACATCTATCACTTCATAAACCAGTTTGTTCTGATTTGTTTCTCCTTCTAAATAAACATTCAGTTTTGCACTTACTTTTGCATTAACAATTTTGTATATTTTTTCCTACAGGTTTATAGATTACATAAGCTTCAGTGTTGATAAAACCTGATTTTGCTGCTTAAAAGTTCCTTTACCCAACCTTCTTTACCTGGAGTCTAGACTGGGAGAAGTTTTACCATCTGATTTCCTTTTCCTACAGTGTTGCTCATGCCCGATCCAACCATTTTATATTGCAATTATGATTTTGTTTCCAAATTGCATACTTGATAGTGTGATTCCTTTATTAAAATAAAATACTAATAGTTTTCTGTTGACCTTAGGATAAAATATAAATCCATAATATGTTTATATGGGTTATAATTTTCTATTTCTGCTTTCACAAATTACCAAAATTTAGCAGCTTAAAAATAAAACAAACGTAATATTTATTAGCTTACATTTCTTAAGGTCAGAAAATGTAAAGTCAGGATGTCAGCAGGGCTACATTACTCTGAGAAGCTCTAGGGAAAAATCCATCTCCTTGCCTTTTCTAGCTGGACGAGGCTGCCTGCATTTCCAAAGTCTAGTGCCTTCCTCCATGTTCAAAGCCAGTGGTGAAGTATCTTCAAATCCCTCTCCACCCTGACTTCCCTCATCACCTCCTTCTCTGATTCTGACTCTCCTGCCTTTCTCTTCCTTTTATAAACCCTTCTAATTACATTGGCCCCAACTAGATAATCTGGTATGATATCTCCAACTCAAGATTCTCAACTTAGTCATATCTGTGAAGTCTCGTTTGCCTCATAAGCTAACACATTTAGGGGTTCTGGAGATTCGAATGCAGACACTTTAGTAGCCTATATTTTGTCTACCATATATAGCATGAACGGATTTTTGACTAGCGCCTCTGTCCCTTTTTAACTATCTCCAACCACATACCACCCATTCACATAAGACCATAGCGTCTAGAATATTAAAATCAACAGAAAATTAATATTTTTGAGTTTATCTAATGTACTGAAGTTCAGCAATTTATATGTTATCAGTTAATTTTATGGCAATCTGGAAGATGGTATCCGTCTTTTATTGAAACGAAAATTGAACTTCAAAGAGGTTTGAATATGTACACAGGAACAGGCAGCCATAGGGTCTGAATCTAGACTCAGATCAGTAACTCCAGCCCCACACTGTCAGTCCTGTAACTGCTATCCCTTTATGTGTATAATAGGCTGATGCAAAAGTAATTGTGGTTCTTGCTATTAAAAGTAATAGTTCCTCCAAGTATTTTCCCTGCAACATTGGGATGCCTTATAACTCC
>NW_012114566.1:2714729-2726921 GCF_000951035.1 Colobus angolensis palliatus
TCCAAGTATTTTCCCTGCAACATTGGGATGCCTTATAACTCCACCTTTTCCCCACAACTCTCTCTGCCTCTACCCTCATTGAAGACAGCTTAATTCAGATCAGTAACTCCAGCCCCACACTGTCAGTCCTGTAACTGCTATCCCTTTATGTGTATAATAGGCTGACGCAAAAGTAATTGTGGTTCTTGCTATTAAAAGTAATAGTTCCTCCAAGTATTTTCCCTGCAACATTGGGATGCCTTATAACTCCACCTTTTCCCCACAACTCTCTCTGCCTCTACCCTCATTGAAGACAGCTTAATTATGATCACTTCCCTGAATCCCTTTCCAAATCTACCCACCTCTTTGGAATCTTTCATTCTCTCCAATGCATGCTGTATCCACTTCTATTGAACTCACCATGTTATCTCTGAGCATTTATTTACCTACAGGTCTCTCTTCATAAGATTCCAAACGCTCTGAGGAAAGAGGTCATGTCTTTAGTGCTGTATTTCCCAAGACCCTCCTGTGTAACTGGGCCACAGAAGGCACTTAATAAATGTTTGTTGAATAAATAAACTTAAGTATAAGGCATAGTGGGTAGGAGTGATAAACTTTGCTTAGGAGGGTTAAGCAAAGGGTAAAACAGCACCGTTTACTTGAGAATCACAAGTGTTTCAGCATGGCTGGAGCATAGTGTAAAGTGAGGATGATTGTCAGGAAATAAGGTGGAGAGACAGGGAAGGAGAGAGCACAAGAAGCTATACCAAATCAGAGAGGTAGGACTTGATCCAGAAGTCTCTGCGAATATAATGCAAGAATGTAATCATGAAATATATATTAAATTTGTACTCTACGGATTTTTCTCAGCTTAATAACTGATTTCAAGACCATCTGTATTTTTTTTTCAAATTCAGTGTGATAGGGATTAAAAGACAGACAAATTACATCTTTCAGACCTATCATAAAATAGCTCTGTGTTAGCACTTCTATGCTGTTAACTCCATGCTTCACCAGCTTTTTAAGCAAAACGAGAAATTGAGATATTGGCATTCTGTAAAATTTGGTTTCCTTTGTTCAGCTTATTAAGGGGAGAGAGGTATTGTGTTTTCTTTTTTTACCCTTATTAGCAACTTTTTTCAAAGGGAATTCTCTATTTTTAGGAAACAGTCTCAACTTTAAATTTTTGGTGATAAAACAGGCTCATACATTTAATCACCAGGAACTTAGTAAATGTTACATATTCTACCATGATTAGGAGAAGAAAAAGAAACTTGAATTAGGGTAATTTGTGATAAGCTGGAACACAGAAAAGAAACAGCATCAGAGCCCTTTCAGGGCAGTACACTGTATCTTCTCAAGCCAATTGACTTCTTTAACTGGCAGAAACGAAAGTCTAAGCTAAAGACGCTTTAATCAGCAAAAACAAAAGTTGGTATTGTAACGCCCATTTTGCATATTAAAAATCTGACACCTATAGGTTATTTCTAAGATCATAACCTTGGTAAGCAGTGGGGCCAACAGTTTGCCTTGCTTGTGCCAGCTTTTAGAACCCATGTTTTTTTCTACCACATGCTCTCCCTCATTCAAGAGAAAACAATTGGATATTTGTAATATGTAAGCCAGTGAATTTAGCTTTATGAAAGAGCCCAGGAACTTGTTCTTGGGGACTTTTAACCCAAATGTGAATACCATTCTTACATACCATGATCCTACTTTATGTCACCCATGAAAAAGCAAGAAACACAGTTTCAAAATTCATTCTTAAAAACAAGTAATTTTCAGAAATGATACTCAAATGTGTGGCAGAAATTTGGCTTTTGAATATAGAAAAATGTGGGAAGGTGAAAAATGGGGTAAGGTAATTAACTATTAAAGTTTGACTGTCATTGCAAGTTTCAATCGAGTTTCATTACTTAGAGAAATCTATATTTTATAATGCCCATAATGTGTTAAGTACCAAGTTAGACCCTGGAGAGTCTATGGCAATCCATAAACAATGACTTTGTTCTCAAAGGAAATGAATAATTTAATAATCCTTTAGTTTAGTAAACTTTGTTAAGTGCTGTGAAATGCATTTCAGGGGCTTTTAATCTAATCTGGAGTGGTCAGGAAGTTTCCAGGTGGAAGACAAGTTTAAATTGACGCAATTGCTTTTGGCGTCTTCGTCATGAAATCTTTGCCTGTAGTTATGTTCTGAATGATATTGCCTAGGTTTTTTTCTAGGGTTTTCATGGTTTTGGGTTTTACATTTAAGTCTTTAATCCATCTTGAGTTTATTTTTGTGTATGGTATAAGGAAGGGGTTCAGACTTGATTTTCTGCATATGGCTAGCTAGTTTTCCCAGAACCGTTTATTAAACAGAGAATCTTTTCCTCATTGCTTGTTTTTGCCAGGGGAGTTTGTTGAAGATCAGATGACTTGTAGGTGTGCAATCCTATATCTGGGTTCTCTGTTCTGTTCCACCGGTCAATGTGTCTGTTCTTGTATCGTTATCATGCTGTTTTGCTTACTATAGCCCTGTAGTATAGTTTGAATTTGAGTAACATAATGCCTTCAGCTTTGTTCATTTTGTTAAGATTGCCTTGGCTATTCAGGCTCTTTTTTGGTTCTGTATGAATTTATTTATTTATTTATTTTTTTCTAATTCTGTGAGGAATGTCAATGGTAGTTTAATGGGAATAACATTGCATCTATAAATTACTTTGGGCAGTATGATCATTTCCACGATATTGATTTTTCCTATTCATAAGCATGGAATGTTTTTCCATTTGTTTGTATCATCTCTGATCTCTCTGAGCAGTGGTTTGTAGTTCTCTTTGAAGCGGTCCTTCACTTCCCTTGTTAACTGTATTCCTAGGTATTTTATTCTTTTTGTGGCAATTGTGAATGAGAATTTATTAATGATTTGGCTCTTGCTTGCCTGTTTTTGGTGTGTAGAAATGCTAGCAATTTTTGCACATTTATTTTGTATCCTGAGTTGCTCCTATATCCTGTATTGCTGAAGTTGCTTATTAACTTAAGAAGCTTTTGATCTGAGATTATGGGGTTTTCTAGATATAGAACCATGCCATCTGCAAACAAAGATAGTTTGACTTCCTCTCTTCTTATTTGAATACCTTTATCTCTTTCTCTTGCCTGATTGCCTTGGCCAGGACTTCCAATACTATGTTGAATAGGAGTGGTGAGAGAGATCATGCTTGTCTTGTGATGGTTTTCAAGGGGAATGCTTCAGGCTTTTGCCCATTCAATATGGTATTGGCTGTGGGTTTGTCATAGATGGCTCTTATTATTTTAAGGTATGTTCCTTCAATATACCTAGTTTATTGAGATTTTTAAACACAAAAGGATGCTGAATTTTATTGAAAGCCTTTTCTCCATTTATTGAGATAATCATGTGGTTTTTGTCTTTAGTTCTGTTTATGTGGTGAATCACATTAATTGACATGTATATGTTGAACTAACCTTGTATCTTGGGGATAAAGCCTACTTGATCATGGTGGATAAGCTTTTGATGTGCTGCTGGGTTTGATTTGCAGGTATTTTCTTGAGTATTTTTGTATCAATATTCATCAAGGATACTGGCCTAAAGTTTTCTTTTTCTGTAGTATCTCAGCAAGGTTTTGGTGTCAGGATGATGCTGGCCTCATAGAATGAGTTAAGGAGCAATCACTCCTTTTTATTTTTCCAGAATAGTTTCAGTATGAATGGTACCAGCTCTTCTTTGTAACTGGTAGAATTCAGCTGTGAATCCATCTGGTCCTGGGCTTTGGTTTTTTTGGTTGGTAGACTATTTATTGTTGCCTCAATTTCAGAACTTGTTCTTGGTCTATTCAGGGATTCAATTTCTTTCTGGTTCAGCCTTGGAAGGGTGTATGTGTCCAGGAATTTAACCATTTCTTCTAGATTTCCTATTTTATGTGCATAGAGGTGTTTATAGGATTATCGGATAGTTGTTTGCATTTCTGTGGGATCAGTGGTGATATCTCCCTTATCATTTCTGATAGTATTTCTTTGAATATTTTTTTCTTTTTTATTAGTCAAGCTAGCTAGCTATTTTATATTTCTTTAAAAAAAAAAAACAGCTCCTGGATTTGTTGGTTTTTTGAAGGATTTTTTTGTGTCTCAATCTCCTTCAGTTCAGTTCTGATCTTGGTCATTTCTTGTCTTCTGATAGCATGGGAATTGTTTACTCTTGATTCTCTAGTTCTTTTAGTTGTGATGTTGGGTTGGTAACTTGACCTCTTTTTAGCATTGTGATGTGGGCATTTAGTGCTACAAATTTCCCTCCTACAACTGCTTTAGCTGCATCACACAGATTTTGGTACACTGTATTTTTGATAGCATTTTTTTCAAAGAACTTGATTTCTATCTTAATTTTATAATTTACCCAAAAGTCATTCAGGAGCAGGTTGTTCAATTTCCATATAGTTGTATTATTTTGAGTGAATTTCTTAATCTTGAGTTCTAATTTGATAGTACTATATTCTGAGTTACTGTTATGATTTCAGTTCCTTTGCATTTGCTGAGGAGTGTTTTACTTCCAATTCACTGCCATTCAGGACATAGGCACAGACAAAGATTTCATGACAATGATGCCAAAAGCAATTGCAACAAAAGCAAAAATTGACAAATGGGACCTATTAAACTAAAGAGCTTCTTCACAGCAAAATAAATCATCAATAGAGCAAGCAGACCACCTACAGAACGGGAGAAAATGTTTGCAATGTATGTATCTGACAAACGTCTAATATCCAGCTTCTATAAGGAACTTAAATTTACAAGGAGAAAAGAAACAACCCCATTAAAAAGTGAGCAAAGTATATGAACAGACACTTCTCAAAAGAAGACATACATGTGGCCAACAATCATATGAAAAACAGCTTAACACAATTGATCTTAACAGAGAGATGCAAATCAAAACCATAATGAGATGCCATCTCACATCAGTCAGAATGCCTGTTACTACAAAGTCAGAAAACAACAGATGCTGGTGAGGTTGTGGAGAAAAAGGAATGCTTTTACACTGTTAGTGGGAGTATAAATTAGTTTAACCATTGTGGAGGATAGTGTGGTGATTTTTCAAAGACCTAGAGGCAGAAATACCATTCGACTCAGTAATCCCATTACTGCATATATGCCTGAAGGAATATAAATTGCCCTATAATAAACATACATGCACATGTGTGTTCATTGCAGCACTATTCACAGTAGCAAAGAAATGGAATCAACCTAAATGCTCATCAATGATAGACCGGATAAAGACAATGTGGTACACATACACTGTGGAATATTATTCAGCCATAAAAAGAGTGAGATCATGTCCTTTGCAGGGACATGGATGGAGCTGGAAGCCATTATCCTCAGCAAACTAATGCAGGAACAGAAAACCAAATCTCACATGTTCTCGCTTATAAATGGGAGCTAAATGATAAGAACACATGGACACAGTGATGTGGGGAACAGCACACACTGGAGCCTGTCAGAAAGTTGGAGTGGAAGGAGGTAGAGCATCAGGAAGAATAGCTAATAGATGCTAGGCTTAACACCAAGGTTATGGGATGATGTATACAACAAACTCCTGTGGCACACATGCAGAATGTACAGGTTGTGCTCTACTTCCAACCTGCATATATCCCTGAAGGAAAAATAAAAGTTGGAGGAAGAAAAAGCCATACAAATGGCCAAAAGGTGCATAAGAAAATGCTCAACATTAGTAATCATCAGGAAAATGCAAATTAGAACCACAATGATATATCACGTCGTTATAATGGTATTTATCAAAACGGCAAAAGATAACAGTTTTGTACACCATTGGTGAGAAATTAGCACAGTCTTTTTGTAGAACAGTATGGAGATTCCTCAGGAAGCTAAAAATAGAACTACCATATCATTCAGCAATCCCCTTTCTGGATATACATCCAAAATAAATAAAATCAGTGTGCCCAAGGAAAAAAAAGTTTAAGTTGACACAAAAAGCATAAGTAAGAATTAATGACATGAAAGGCAGGGTGATGCCAGACATAGCCCATTGGCAGCTGATCTCCATGTTGTTAAAGGATACAACTTCTAAGAATAAAACATGAAAGTGAAAGGGAAAGAATGATTAGTGAGATTACACGTCCTGTCTCTCACAGTTTGCTATTCAATGTCAAGAAATAAAAAGCACCAGAAGTGTCATAACGGGTATAATGTTTCATGGATACAACAGTCAATTTAACAGAGATATAAAAATGGAGTGTTTCTGACTAATTTCTAACCTTGTCAGATGACTTATCACATAAGCTTTCAGGTAAATTCAATTCCATTGAGCAATTTTTCAGGCAACTTCGTAAGAATTAGCTACATTAGCAGTACTCCAGTGATGCTCAAAGGTTCATCTCCACATCATTGTTTTTCCTTTAAAGAGTCGACTTCCTTTTCTCCTTCACATCCTACTTTGAAATGCATAGAATTTGGTCTCTGCATGTCAGTTCCCAATAGTATGGTTTGGCAGCGAGTATGTGTGCTGGTGGTGTGAGAAGGAGAGGGCTCTTTGTGTACTGGAACAAAATACCAGAAGTTAGGTAATTTATAAACAATAGAAATTTATTTCTCACGATTTTGGAGCCTGGAAAGTCCAAGATTAAGGCATCATCAGGAATGACGTCTGGTGAAGGCTGTGCTCTTCTTCCGAGATGACACCTTATTGCTGCATCCTCTGGAAGGAATGAATGCTACATCCTGACATGGTGGAAGGGACAAAAAGACAAGAGAAATTTCCTTGTTAAAGGATGCTAATCAAATTGATGAAGGCAGAACCCTCATAGCTTAATCACCTCCCAAAGGCCACGCTTATTAATACTATGGTATTGGGGATTAAGTTCAACATAACATTTGGAAGGGGCACCATCATTCAAACCATAGCAGTTCATTCCATTGGGATATAGCTAACTGACAACATGGTGGGAATTATGCATTCCATCTTGCTAGACTCCAGAGCTCGTCTAGGCTGGCCCACAGGCTGATGTACCTGTAATTTGGTCAGAGTCAGGTGCTGATGTTGGTGCACCTTTAGTCCCTTCTCAGCTTCCTATATGTAGTGCATGTCACTTACTTAAAGTGAGCCCCCCTTTCCCCACATTGCTGATTCTTGGCGTGGCTTCTTGGCTCTCTTGTCCAGCCAGACACAGTAGTTTGCTGCGGGCCTATGGGAAAAATACCTCTCCTCAGGTATACCTCACCCTCAGATCTGTGCAAAGCTGATCAGGTATCTGAGCACCTCCTCATGTCTTCATGTCGCCGTCTTTTTTTCTGGGGCCTAACCGTGGAACTTCCTTTCTTTTTCTTCTACTGAAAAACAGCACACCGGCCTCCTCTTCACTTATATTTCCCATTACCTTGCAAGAAACTCCTTTGCTTCTTTCTCATCCTTCTGATTTGCCTCAGGAGAGGAGACACAAACACCAACTTCTGTACCTGCCTTTCCTCACCTCATCTGTCCGGGTCCACCAATGCCTCACTCAGGGTTTTTCAACTTTGGCACTATTGATATTTTGGATCCTAGCACCATTGACACTGGTTGTTGTGCGATCTGTCCTGTGTGTGTCAGATGTTGAACAGCATCTCTGGCCTCTACCCACTAGATGCCAGTAGCATCTCTCCAGTTGCAACAATCAAAAATACATTCAATCATTGCTGAATGTCTTCTGTAGACAAAATAGACACCCTTTGCCCCCAACAAAGTAACATTTTGTTTACTCTAGGGCAAAGGAGAGAAATGAAGTCTATCAAAATAAATCAATTTTTAAATATTTCCACTCTCACGCCTGAAATCTAGGATTTTTTGTTCTCCTCTAATCTCAAGGAGACTGTAAAGTTGGCATTTTTTATTTGCTGAACCCTGGTAAACTCTTGCCTTCTTTTCCACCTCTGGGTAATTATAACCCCAAGTCTCCTAAGCAAGCAGAACAAACATTTCACACTAGTTGGTGCTTCCAGGCCACACGTTAATATTTTACATGTTATCTACCACATGGTTTTACCAAACATCACAAGAAAGGACTTATAGCACACAGTTAAATAAAGAAATCATTTCTAACATTTTGACCAGTGTAATTAGTTGTTTGCTTTTTTTAATGTTAAAATGTTTTCCATTTTGGTGGTATAGAAACCACCAAAAATTTTTAAAAGCCAAACAACAGGTATATGGCTATCCCCAATAAATCTCAGGTTGCCAAGTCTTACTTTTCAATCTTCTCACCTTGAACTAAGTAATCATTAGATTTTTTATATTTAATCTCAAACTGCCATTATTATTCCCTGCCACTGATCTGTCACATCTTATTTTCTCAACTTTCTACCCTCTGATTTTTCTACTGTGACAGAGGCAGAATGATTCTGAGAACAAGTCCCATATACTTTCCTGGTGAGGCCGGGCTGTGCTTTTTGAATGTGATACACAATCCCGTAGATAGACTTCTAGGAACCACATACATCATTTGGTGTATTTTAAAGCAGTAGTTTTCCACCTATAGCTATGTATTTAGTAGCGTTACACAATTAATTTATGATGTATTTAGGTGTAAAGAAGAAAAGCAGTTTGCAAAGAGAATACAGTTTTATGTTTAATGCAACCCAACGTACAATCAATCAGTAGTATTTAACAAAGAGAGAGAGAGAAAGAGTACTGCAACTGTTCTGACTACATACTAGTCCAGTTCATCTTAATGTTCCTACTGTAAATGTCTGCATTCACATATTATTATAAACAGGAATCTAAATCATTGTAGCTAGTTTTATGGTATAAACAAAACGTTAATAGGAACAACAAATTTAGGAGCAATAACGCATTTTCAAACAAGGGTATTTTTCCTGCCATGTTCTAAAAACTCAAACACACAAATAACCTGATAGCATAATTCTTGAAGTGCATATTATACCAAAGACTAATTATTTTTCTATAAAAAAATATTGTTGAAAGATTAAATTTTAAAAGGTCACTTCTATTGTGAAATGAAGCTACTTAAAATTATACTTAAAAATTGATGGAGATTAAGTTTGTCTTTGGGACCTTCTTTATTTTGGACATTCTAATGCTCACTATAATTTTTGGTACATAGTAGGAGTTTAATAAATATACACTGATAAAATAAATTATTAGAAATATTACAGTATAATATATGTGCTGCATAGAGTAATAAAAAAGAAGACATTTGTTATAGTTTTGAAGTGTGCCTGCACAAATTAAGTGCTCAATAAAAGTTTGTGATCTAAGATGTGATCGTGAGGAGATGGAAGAGACAAACCAGAGAGTGCTGACAAAGCATTCACTGCCCGTGGTCGCCCCTCAATGAGTTCTGCTTCCTGATATATGCACATCATTGCATAACTCACTCCCTTGAGAGTAGACTAGACCTAATTCACTCCCAAAGAACAGAATAAAGTGTGAGGGGAGGTTGTGTCTCCAATTAGGTTATAAAAAACCAAGACTTCAATCTTGCTCATGCTCCCCCTGACTCTTCTTGCATCCTTACTCAGATGAAGCCAGGTGCCATGCCTAAATGTCTTTTATGGAGATCCACGTGGCAATACACTGAGGATGGTCTCTGGCAGCAGCCTGTGAGGAACTAGGTCCCTTAGCCCAACAACTCTCCGGGAACTGAATCTTGGTAACAACTATGTGCTGGATCTGGAATGTGTTGCCTCCCTCGGTAGAGCCTTAGGGTGACTACAAGCCCATCCAACATGTTGAGTACGTACAGCCTGTGAGCAACCTGAATTCATGGGCACAGGGAAGTCATGCCCAGATTCCTGACCAATAACGACTGTGAGAAAATTAATGTTTTAAGTCACTAAGGTTTGAAGTAATTTGTTACACAGCAATATATTTCAAAAGAAGGTCTCTCAAGAAATGATTTTTGTCTTTGTCTATAAAACCACTACAATTCTGAGGTCAGTAAACCAGCTAATTCGTGTGACTTAAAGGCTATACATTAAAGAATAAATTACATTCTGAGCAAACTATTGCAAGGACAGAAAACCAAACACCACATATTCTCACTCATAGGTGGGAATTGAACAATGAGAACACTTGGACACAGGGTGGGGAACATCACATACCGGGGCCTGTCGTGGGATTGGGGGAGGGAGAAGGGATAGCATTAAGAGATATAGCTAATGTAAATGATGAGTTAATGGGTTCTGCACACCAACATGGCACATGTATACATATGTAACAAATCTGCAGGTTGTGCACATGTACCCTAGAACTTAAAGTATATTGAAAAAAAAGGAAATAAATTAAAAAAAAAAAACTTTTTTTCCACATCATTTTTTTCCTCACAATTACTAAATTATGAGTTTTATCTAACATCTTGCAAAGAGATAGGGAAATACACAACAAAACTCTGGGATTTAGAAAAGGGGTATAAATGGTTGTCATAAACAAAAATAATAGCTGGTAAAGGTATGAGGCAGTTGCTTATAAAAGCAATAGAGAAGAAAACGTGATGTGAGTGGTTGGTGAATGGGTAATTTTCTCACTCAAACAGCTGCTGAGCCCTTGCAGTGTAGCACTCATTGTGAGAAGCTCTGTGGATACAAAGATGATCAAAAATTGCTCTTTGCTCCAAGAACACTGTGGTATAATGAAAAAGACAGGCACACGCAGACTTGCATGCACACTTTCCACTATGAAACAATATGATGGGTGTGATGAAAGATGTTTGTGTGGTGTGTAATAGAGAAGCATTGACTTCTCAGAGGATATGTCAGGTGTATCCTCTGGGAAGCAGACAGTGAGGCAGTGTTAGGCAGGTATGAGCTTTACTGGAAGCTAGCATCTGTGGAAGGTAATAGGCAGAAAAGGCAGAAACTGACAGGGGAAGCCTGAGAACAAAATGTGGAGCTATCACTGTCTTGTCCAACAGAGAGCTCCTGAGTAAAGATTGTCCTTTGAAAGAGTCTTGCTTTGGCCTAAAGTCTAGCTCTTGTGATTTTTCCTTGCTCAGTAACTGGTTAGAAATTGACTGATTCTTCATAGTGGAGATTCAAGGAAGGATCTCTTAAACCACGGTGCTCTTGAATTGAGTTGGAATGGGTGGAGACCTAGGAATAAGTAAGGCAAAAGAGCCAACCAATTGCATGTTCGAAGTCACAGAGGCTTGATGTGGCACTCTGTGTGGCTCCAAAAGGCTGGGGAAAGAATACTTGTGGAGAAACAAACAGATTTGAGCATAGAGAGGTGGACAAGTGTTGGATAATAAAAACTCATATATCTTATAGTTCAAGCTTCATCTTAAAAGCTATAATGACATTGAAGTATTATGAATTTTGATTAGAAAATGAAAATAATCAGATTGACATTTTATAAGGTTGTTATTTTGAACCAATGTGAAAAAATGCCCAGTGCATTGTAGGTTGCTGAACTTATGAACCACTTTATGAAACTGTAATACATTTGTTCCATGAAAACATGTCTGATAGACAGTAAGTATATGGCCCTGTTTCAAACAGCAGCTGATAATTGAATATATTGACTCCTAAAGGTAGTGACCTCCAAGGGATAAAAGACCTTTTCAGTCCCCTTCAGCTACTATATATCTTTTCTGGACATTCTCAGAGTACCCCTACACAATCATGATCACACATTACCCTGGATACATTAGTTTCTCACTGTATTAATGGTCTGTCATTTGTTTTTTATTATTAAGCACTTAATTGCAAATGAGTATAAGAAAATGATTGCTTGTGAGTAACATATATTCAGTTAGAAATAATAAAGAAGATCAGCCACGGTGGCTCACACCTGTAATCTCAGCACTTTGGGAGGCCAAGGCAAGCGGATCAGTTGAGGTCAGGAGTTCTAGACCAGCCTGATCAACATAGTGAAACCCTGTCTCTATTAAAATACAAATATTAGCTGAGCATAGCATGGTGGCGGGTGCCTGTTACAATCCAAGCTACTTAGGAGGCTGAGGCAGGAGAATTATTTGAATCCAGGAGGCAGAGGTTGCAGTGATCTGAGATCATGCCATTGCACTCCAGCCTGGGTGACAGAGACTCTGAAAAAGAAAGAAAGAAAGAAAAAAGAAAGGGAAAGAATGAAAGAAAGAGAGAAAGAAAGAAAGAAAGAAAGAAAGAAAGAAAGAAAGAAAGAAAGAAAGAAAGAAAGAAAGAAAGAAAGACGGGCAGGAGGGAAGGAAGGAAGAAGGAAGAAAGAAGAAAAAGAAG
>NW_012114566.1:2727093-2734189 GCF_000951035.1 Colobus angolensis palliatus
AAGAAAGAAAGAAAGAAAGAAAGAAAGAAAGAAAGAAAGAAAGAAAGAAAGAAAGAAAAGAAAGTTGGGTGATGCCAAATGACCCCAGATAGAAAGTTAGGTGATGCCAAATGACCCCAGATTGTTCACATGAGTGACTGAGATAGTGACGTCTTTTCTACCTAATGGTTCAATGTACATTAACTTTGTTACATTCACAAAATTATTAAAAAGTATTGTATAGAATTACCTTCAAGCTGTTTATATAAGGTACATCTGCAACATAAAGAACTGTTGTGTTTAGACTTGGGTTCCATTTTCATGGGACCCAAGAATATCTCGTTATGTCTATGCAAATATTTCAAAATCTGAAAAAAAAAATCACAAATCTAAAACACTTCTTCTTGTCCCAAGCATTTTGGATAAGTTATAGTCAATCTGTAACTGTTTTTATCAAAAGTTCTAGATGCACTGTAGATGAACCCTATTTGTAGTATGTAGATTTGAAAGGACATCTAATGATTACCACCTACTGGAATTCATGCCATTAAGTGATACCTTCAAGTTGAGCATGAGCTGAACCTGGTGACTTACTTCCAAAGAGTAGAATGTGGCAAAAGTGATAGGATGTCACTTCTGAGATTAAGTGGTAGAGATTGTGACTTTCTGCTGGCTTGCATTCTTCCTCTTTCCCATTCTTGCTTTTCCTCTAGCTCTTCTCATGTTTTTGGTCTATTGAGTTTCACTATATTGTGAGCTACTCTGTGAACAAATCTATGTAACAAGAAACTGAGGACTGCCCCCAGCGAACATCCATCAAAAAATCTAAAATCTACCAACAGCTATGTAAGTTTAGAAGCAGATCCTTCTCCAATTGAGCCTTCAGATGAGACCATAGGCTCAAACAATACCTTAATAGCAGCCTTATGAGGGAGATCCTGAATCAGAGAACCTTGTTAAGCCATGCCTAGATTCCTGATCAAAGAGCCTGTGAGATAATAAGTGTGTATAGTTTTAAGCCACTACGCTTTCAGATAAACTGTTACTCAGCAGTAGATAACAAAAACATCATACAAAAAGTATTGGCCCCAGGAAAACATAAATGTTTTACCTCTAGGAAGAGAAAAATGTTTTCCCAGTAGCTAAAGAGAGGCATGAGGAATTTGAACCTGAAGAAGGTTTCAAGGGTGACAATAGGGAGTGAACAGTGCCCAGAGAATATCAGAGATTGCACACAGGTTATTCTATCTTCTTGAACAACCCAAGCATTGTATAAGCAACGTATCTGACTGATAAAATCAAATACTTAGTGGTGTAAATCTAGAAACAACTGTAGTCACTGAGCTGAAGATCTACATGATACAGATAGTAGCTCTGCGTTTATGTGAAATACATTTCTCCTTTTTTCTCCCTATAATTCCTCCTTTCACACACACACACACACTCACACCTTAAGAAGGGACAAGTGTGAGTTCCTGCTGATATAGTTTGAATATTTGTGTTCTTCAAAAGCTCATGTTGAAATTTGATCCCCAATGTTGGAGGTAGGGACTGGTGGGAGGTGCTTTGGTCATCGGGGCAGATCTCTCATGAACTTGGTGGCATCCTCACAGTAATGAGTGAGTTCTTGCTCTATCAGCTTCCATGATAACTGATTATTAAAAGGAGCCTGGCACCTCTGCCCTCTCTTCTTTTCTTCACAATAGGATGTCTGCTCCCCTTTACTTTCTGCCATAAGTGGAAGTTTCATGAAACCTTCACCAGCAGGAAGCACTCCCATGCTTCTTGTACAGACTGCAGATCAAAACAGAAAAGAGCCAAACAGACCTCATTTCTTTATAAATTACCCAGCTTCAGGTATTCCTTCATATGATGCAAGAGAAACTAAGACACCTACCATTAGGAATATGTGGCCTATTGATCTGTTACAAAATACTATTTCTCAAGGTTCTCTATTTGTTTTCATTTCTACCACTACCAGACTAGTCTAGGTGCCTATGCTCTCCTGCCTGAACTACTGCAAACATTTTAACTACACTCAGTCTTTCTCCCTTCTCTAATCCATTTCACATAACATGTTACAAGAGGGACATTTCAAAGATACAAATAGGATAGGACATTTTTCTCCTTTAAACTTTTCAATGGCTTTCCATTACCTTTAACAACTACTCCAAAAAGTCAATTTGGCCAAGACGAATCCTTCTGTATTTGACTTTTGCTTATCTTACTAGCTTTATCTTATCTTTCTCATCTTCTGCTTGCCTCTCAGATTCTTTTCTAAATGTTGTAACTTAAGAAAACTTCACTGATCTTCTAGATTAGGTCAGTATCCATGTTACATGATCTGTTTTCTGTCATTACTTTTCTTCAGAGTACTTATAACCTTTGTAATTGAATATCTTTTATTTAATGAGTTATTTCATCCATTAGATGATTATTTCAATTGTTCTTTTTTTCCCTTCCATTATACTTTAAGCTCCATCTGCTTTGTTCTTATATTCTCAGAACTTAGTATAATGCTAGTATAAAATATGTAATGAACAAATATTTGATAAAAGATTAAATCGATATAACTGGATTGTATGAAATATCTACTTCTTTATTCCAGATTTCATTAGAGAACAGTCTGAATTGCCCAGACTGGAATCCTAGGGCTCTATCCAATAAGTCACAGGTTTCTTCAACCAAGACTGTCCTCCCCAGCCACCAATACTCCCCCAACCTCTCCTCAACCTCCACCAGAAACCTGGCCAGGATTCACCAAGCTCTGCCAGTTTTATCTCACAAATACTTGTAAATCCATCTCCTACTCGCTATCACTATTATCACTGATATCTCAGTGGAAAACAGTAAACTTTTAATTTGACAAATATAAACCTTTTTAATTTTATGGATAACAAACTATAACCTTCTAGTTAGTCATCTATATTTCTTTTTTATACAGATAAAAAAAGTGTTTATAATTAATATATTTAGTCAAATGTACTTATAATTTACAAATTTAATGACTTTAATATAATAATACATTGATTGAAGCTATATTGCTTTTAATTCTGTTTTTACAGATAAAGAAGTTTAGACAGGCAAGTTTCCTAGGACAACATAGCTTATAAATGGAAGTTATCTGTAGATTTAGACATAACAGAGAGTTTGCAAATAATAGGAACTGTAGAACCAGTGAGATTGGAGTTTAAAAATCTAGTTCCAAATTCCATACTTCCATCCAAATTCTATGCACATTCCAAATTCCGCAGCACTACTTTTGCTGTTTCTTACATAAATGCATCCTTTATTTATTTGGCATTATTATCTTCCTAAAGCACACATGTGACTATGCCATACTCCTATCCCCAATCCCCTCCATCATTGAAAATTGGACAACATCTCAGCTTTTTGGTGTGATCTGTACGTCTTTTCAAACCCTTGTGCCATCCAAATTCCCCTTCCTCATCTCTTGCCCCTCCTGGTTTCTACATTACCCTCCAGTCTTACAAAGTTGGTCATAAATTCTCACTACGTTCTTTCAGGCCTCTGTATATTTGCTTATGCCATTCTCTTCCCCAGCAACAGTTTTCTTAATTTCTGAGCTTGCATAAATGTCAGTCATCCTTCAAGATTTAGCTTAGCTACTGCCTAATCCGGCCAATTTTCCTAAATGCCACTGTTAGGTACTTCTATACTTCCATTATTTTCCTTTCTCTATTATTTTGAAAGCTTTTCCTTTTCTTTTTGCTTGGGTGTTTGTCTTTTCAATGATCTGTAAACACTTTCAGAGTAAGGACTGTGTCATACACTTTGATATCAAATGACATTCAGAGGGATTGGACATCATAGGCACCCAAAAAATAATTGCCAGAGAGCATGATGTGGTGATGAGTAGGAAGCAGGGAGATACATATCCTATTGATTTAGACCAAACACAATAATCAACATTTTAATTTCTTAACTTGTCATTTCATACAATACTTGAAAAAATATAACCTATATGGTGTTCATAGTTTTATTTTATAGATGAGGAAACATATATTCATTGAAATTTAAAAGTTTGTCCAAACTCTATTAGTGGAATTCAAATGTAGATTTAACTATAATATGGAACATATCCTATATATTATATATAATCTTTGGATATTTTATATAATTCCTAGAAATTATAAATAATGCAGATTTCCTGGAAAAAATCTTTGTAATAATAGCTACTGTTTATGGTGTAATTACTATGTCCAAAATATTCTGCCAAACACATTTTTTCATTGATTCATATTCTTCAAATAAATGTTTATCAAACCCCTTCTATTACGAGGCAATATTCTAGCAACTAGAGATATAGCAGTAACTAAAATAGAAGAACAAACCTCTGCCCTTATGGAGTTTATTCAAGAATAAAAGGAACAAAACAATATATTTATAAATTTATAAAATATAGCAGTTGTTTAACAAGTGCTCTAGAGAAAAGTGACATGTAAATGGGGATAACATATGAAGGGGCAAGGGAGAGGATTGTATTTGTAAATAGGGTGGTAAGGAAGGCTTCAGTGTGGTGACATTTGAACTACAACTAGAAAGAGATATCATGTGGTGCCTGTCATCTGTACAGTCAGGAAGGTAAAGTGGCAGGAATGGAGAAGGTGGGGTCATATGAGTGGGAAACAAGATAAGAGAAATAGGGACCAGGGTTGGAGGTGGAAACAAGGTATGGTCCTGGATGACACTTCGATGACTTTGGCATGTACTCTTATGAGTTGGAAAATTATTGAGCATGAAGTGACATGATCTGACATTTTGTGAAAATATCACTTTGGTTATTGCGTTGAGAATAGAATACAAAAGGACAAGGCCGAAAGAAAGGACACCAGTTGGAAGATATGTTAACAATTCATGTGAGAGATTGAAGCATCAGAAACCAGTTGGCAAGAGAGGAGAGGACGTGAGAAAACAGAAATCATTTGCTATAGATTAGAGTTAGGGTGTGGGAGAAAAAGGAGTCACATGTAAAATATCATTGTTCCCCATTCATTATGGAGGATGGATGTGTAAAATAAAATCCAATAACATGCAATAAAATGTGAAAACATTTTGTATACTTTCTCACTTTTTTAGTGAAATAATTTTGACATCTTACTATTATTTGAAATAAAGACTATATTAAGTTTTAATTATTTGAGTGGTAAAAAATTGGTATTTCAAATAAATTTCAAAAAAAATACTATTTTGAAGCATTTAAAATAGTTATCACATTCTTCTTTTTTTATTACTCATATTTGTATTGATTGCTCTTAGTGAAAATAGAACCTATCTCAAAGAAATTTGTGATTAAGGAAGGCTTTTTCCATTTTTAATCCAGTGCCAATAAGACATCAAATGACTAGCAGCCAGAAACAATCACAAAGGCTCTGCTATAGTATTTGGGACACTGGAGCTGCTTTCACGGCCTATGGAAGGAAGAATGTGTCATATTTGTTGCCTGTGAAAATCTCAAGCTCTTTTTATCAACTGCGCCTGTATAAAATTAGAGGCTTAACTAAGGATGTTGAGCAGTGATATAAGAATAATCAAGGACACTACCATTTTTGACATGTGCTTTTGTGTAACTGTAAAAATGATATAATAAAGCAATCCAGGGTGAAACCAGAGAGGGAAAAAAATGGCAAGCAGAGTGAATGCGGTAGTAAGAATGCCCCATTCAGATGATAGAACTAGAGGAAATACATCTTTTCTTTCAGGTGGTGTGAACTCTTGAAAAAGAACTCCAATAAGACCAACAGTCAATGGCAATGCTTTCTTGGTTATGCTTATTACGTGGTTCTAGTTTAGATTCTAGCTGAACTAGAAGTGTCACAAGAAAAGAACTATCGGCAGAATATAATACTATTGATCTGACATTTAGTCCTGAAATTATCTTCCAACAATCTTCGCTCAGGCATCCTATGACTACCTTTATTTGCTTCACCATGTACAGAAAAATAGGTTCAATTTACCTCTCACTTTAAAAATGCAATAGGAATTGGGCATAAACTTACATTGCTGTTTCAACCCTCCTATTAAGTTGGGTAGGTCAACGGGAGAAATGATGACTGTGAATGGAATTTATCATTTCTCAGGAGAGAACGGGTAAATGATAATAAATAAGACTCAGCTTGGTAATCAGCATCTGGCCGTGTGTAAAATGCCTTTGAAATTTTAATCACAGTTGCCAGTACTAGATAGTCATTTTTTCAATAATGTAAAAGAGTCACTGTTTTAAGTACAAGTATAAGGTGGAAAAATAATAAGACTTTGAAAATAAAAACATATTAGTAGTCACATGAAATCTGTGTTATCGAATAGTAACTTTGTACATGAATGGAATGAGTATATCACTGATTTTTTGGGGGGGTTGTGGGAGCTATGAAAAATAAAAATGTCTTGATGATCAGTTTTTCACCGAAACATAAAAAATGTGAAAGGTTGATAGAAAACTCAAAATGAAAGATTATTAAAGAGAATGAAGCAGAAAAGTGAAAGCAGCTAACGCAAATATTCTCAAATATGGCCTTGGGATAAAGCACGAATTGCCAGCATTAATCTTTTTCCCACTATTCTCCCTTCCCGTTCAACCCAGTACTCCCCAGACAGCAGACACAAGGAATAATAGATTGTTGCTAAAATGACATAATTGCTGAGATTGTATTTAAGAAGTAAGAAAATCAGTTCAAGTCAAAGGCCAAGTAAGTGTTTTCAGCTTGTTCAAATTAAGCAAATCTTGATAAAACTCCCACCTCCTCAGCCCTACTGTAATGACTCTCAGTGAATTTCCCCCACAGAATTACTGACAACTTGAATAGTTCCCTTTTAAATAAAGTCAGGTAAAATGAAATGACTTTATTTATTTATGTATTTATTTTGAGACCGTGTCTTCCTCTGTCACCCAGGCTGGAATGCAGTGGTGCAATCTCAGCTCACTTCAACATCCACCTCCAGGGTTCAAGCTATTCTCCTGCCTTAGCCTCCCAAGTAGCTGTGACTACAGACACATGCCACCACTCCCAGATCATTTTTTTTTTTTTGTATTTTTTTTAGTAGAGACATATTTTCACCATGTTAGCCAGGGTGGTCTCGATCTCCTGACCTCATGATC
>NW_012114566.1:2734239-2771019 GCF_000951035.1 Colobus angolensis palliatus
ATATTTTCACCATGTTAGCCAGGGTGGTCTCGATCTCCTGACCTCATGATCCTCCCACCTCAGCCTCCCAAAATGCTGGGATTACAGGTGTGAGCCACCGTGCCCAGCCAAAATGACTTTAGACTATGACCCAAAGAATCTGCACAAAAGTGAACTTTCAGACTCTTCTGGAAGAGGCATATGTTATCCTGTCATAAGAAAAATATAATCCACATTATTCTCTATATAGAAGTCCTAAGGATAAACAAATAACAGTTTATACGTTTGAGTTACTTTCTGATATATCTCATTGTTAACACAATTTAACATTTTTAAATAGGATCTTCTAAATCCTTCTTGATGTCTATGTTCTAAGTGCCCAGACTTTCCACCTCAAATGCATAAACTCTATAGATAACAAAATATGAAGAGCCTAGTTTCCATTGTCTTTCTTTCTCAACACACACAAGCACACACCACACACACACAGACACACACACATACACACACACACACACACACATATACAGCAAGGGAATACACACTAGAAAGTTTGCTCCAGAGGTGTGAAGAATTGAAATAGTTGTTTTACCTTGGATCACAAGCAGTTTGGAGGGAAAGAGGTGACAGCCCGAGGGTTATGGCACACATAATGTTCTGAGTAGGTGTTGATGTATTTTTAACTGTTGGGGGAAATGTAGGCTGATTTACTTCGCTTGGAACCAGAAACTAACCATGGCAGGTGTTTTACTGCATTAGGCATATGGGCATATGGGCCTCAAAATGTTGATGACATCCCTACTGCTTTCATTTTTTAAGTCAGCCTATTAATAACTCCTGACAGCTGGGTCAAGAGCATATGCTATTTAGCCTTATTGTGACATTTTGGCTCATCAGGGTACCACCAGTGATTATTCAACCTTGAGAGTTGTGATCTCGTGTCTTTTAAAATTATGACAGCTCAACAGAGTAAAACAATCCATAAATTCTAACCAGAAAACTTTATAAGGTTGTCTGTATACTGTAACTGAATTTACTGGTCCAAGCAGTCAAATCCTTTTATGAAAGTGAAACAAAACCAGTCTCTAGAATAGATGGAGTGGATGAATCTATAATAGTAGGAATTAAGTAGTCTTGACATGGAATGCTTTTCAATATTAATACCTCTAGTAATGAACACACAAATTATTCTTATCTGCTAATACATAATTAGAGAATCTTCACAACTGGCCTGGGTATGCACTAAAGTTTAAAGAGTTTAAAGTGAGGGCCATTTAAGAAAATGAGCACAAATGAAGGTATAATAAAGATGATTTGTAGTAAAGATAAAATCTAATACTTATCCAAGACTTAGTGTGTGAACTGTTTTAGACACCGAAAATTCATGGATCCAGTTACTCTTCACAATAGAAAAATACTAAGAACTACATATTAAATGCATAACACAAAACTTCTAAGACTCAAGACCGGCAAAAGTATCAAACACCTGGATTAAAGAACCAAGAGAAATAACCACAGTAAACATCACCCCTTAGAATCCATCTTGAAATGGAAAGCTCAGAAAAAGACAGAGAGGAGCACATTACACAGGACTGAATACATTCCTTTTCTTACGAACAAATAACCCAGAACTCTGTTTGTTGGATTCTACAAAACCATAATAAAATCGAAATCTCACAGAAAACAAAGTGAAAATCCTCCTGGGTACTATTTATTTATTTTGTGTTTGCTTTCTCTCTCAATCTTCTGTAATGAATTCAGATCATTTGTTAGAGGTATCTGGGTGGGCAGAAGTAGGGCTGGAGAGATTTGATGCCAGGCCAACACTTATTTTGAGCATGCTATTCAAAGCTGTTGGCATGATTCAGCCAAACATACTTTAAACATTTCCAGCACGATAGGATACAGGATAAGCATATAAGAGTTTCTTACTATAGGAACAATAGCAATAAAACTTGAGCTTTATGGTAATATTTTCATGCTTAGTCCAGACTTCCTGCCAGGATATCTCCTGAAGGGGCTTTCTGAAATGAGTTTTGAGGACTGTGAAAATCTTGGAACACCCTGACCATCAAAGAGTTGGAATAAAGCCAGCACGGAAATTACTGAGGTTTGGGAAGAAAAGCAACAACTGCCTCTTTTCTTGGAAGTTGGAGGCTGTGTGGGGGTCCACAGTGGCAAGACCAAGACTGAAATTACACCTACAAACCAGGACAGGACGGCAGCAAGGCATCGTCTTTCAAAGAAGCATGTCTGTTTTGTTTGTTTGCTGCAGTACCAGGGATCGTGACCATTTCCCAGTTTAGTTGATGAGAAGTGTAGCCCTAAACCTCCACTGGAAATTCACAGTTCATCATCACACTGGCTAAAGTTTTGCTGACTCTCTGTCTGTTTATGTAAGAAAGTGTTAAAATGTGTCATTTATTTTAACTTTACTAATTATAACATGCACATACAAAACTGGTTTAACTTTTAATCAAGACATTGGGCTCATAAGTAAAATTTTAAAAAAATCTGGAAATCATTTTAAAAATAAACAACACAGCAACAACAAACCTACTGCTATATTTAAAATCTTGTAACAATGGTCCTCAGAAGTATGCATTGTAATTGTTTTTGCTTTTTGCTTTTTACTTTTCTCTTTTAGTTTTAGAATACTTAATAATGTAATTTGTCAGTAAACAGGCTTTCTCTTTTACAAGCCATGTGCTCTCCATGCAGTGAAACTGACTTGCAATGAATCTCAGGTAGAAACGTGCTCCTATTGACAGGTTTTGAGTACTCAGCGCAAAAATGTGTTCTGCTAAACTTGGAGTAATCCCTGGCTGGTGTAGAACTTGAAATCGCGTAAACTTCATAGCAACGAATCTTTCTTTTCTTCTAGCAATTGAAAAGAGAAAGTGTGCTCCCATTCCCAAACAAAAATGCTGCACAGTAATTATTTATTTTCATTCACTCTTTGATTTGCATTTTACCTGACTTCATTTATGTATCTAAGCTGAGAAAGCACATATTTAAATATTTTAACCAAGATAATATTGGAAAATGATTTCAATCACATAAATTATTTCTCTCATCTTTAAAAGCCGTATGTGTTTTCTTACTCATTGCAAAATGACTGAGGTTGTATAACATTGATCATTCCTCATATAATTATTTTTAAATGAAATGCTGATGTAAAAATGCAAGTGTTTAATGTTAACTAGTGCTTCAGTAAAGAAACTGCATGGCGAGAAAAGGGGAGATCAATAAGAGAAATGCCTGGTAGCATCTGGGGAAATGGAGCCGCCATGAAAAGAAAGGACCACACACAATGAGGAGAACCACGAACGCGGACGACTCACCTCAGAGTCCTCAAGGTACTTCTGTCTGGTAAGTACCTCATTACTGGGGCGTCAGGATCTCCTGCAATGTATAAGTTTATAAGAGCTGAGACCTGGGACAGTCATAGCAATTGTCAGTGTAAGCAGTCAAATCACCCCTGGAGATTTTAGAAGACACATTTAAGGTTTCCTTTCTCCTCATTCTGTTATGAATTTCTCGGGAGAGAGGCAGAACATTTTAGCAGCCACCCATGTAGTGAATTGTGTCACTTATCTGGAGAATCTGGTGCACTGAATTTATTTGCTGTGTTGGGACACAGAAAACTTGCTAAATTATATATATATATCTTACTCTCTTCAGGACACATTGAGGGTGTCTCGAGATCGATTTCCCACAAAGTAAGTGCATGAAAGCTGGGCTGTATTATCCAGCTGCAGGGCTCACAGCGGACCATCATATGAAGGGGTGACATCTGAAGCCACCAGCTGCATCCCACTCCTTTGTCCTCTCACAGCTTAGTACAGGCCTGCCTCAGTTACTGTGTCAGCTGAGTGGAATTGACTGTTTCAGAGAAGGAAGTGAATTGTCATGGGGAAAAAGGCTAGAGAGCAGGATGCCAGTAATGTCTCTGTTGGTATCCTTGAAATCCACAGAACCTAGAGTTGTCAAAGAAACGTTATAGCATGCATTAAAACACTACATGTCTTTTTTTCCTGATCACCAGGAATCTCTCTTTGGTAAGAAGATGGAGAATGAGATTATACTCTCAACTAATATGTAATCAATTCCTTATATTTTATCCTCCTAGTTTCACCTTCCATAGGAAGTAGGACACAGTTTCAGGTGGGAAAGCTCCTCTCAAATGTAAATACATGAAATTTTATTCAAGCAATAGTCATTTCTTGGAGCCCACAACTGAATGAGCTCATGCTGCTCCCAGCCCTAGACTATTGATTCTAGAGACACGGTTTACAGTTTCTAATTTGGGCATTGCCATTCAGTAGCTGAGACTATAAGCACATTTCCTAACATTTCACAGATACAGTCGCACTATACACAAAATGGAAAAAGTAATTGTACTTCCTCATAGATTTTGTCATTATTAAATAAAAATAAAATGTAAAAACATTTAGCACAATATCTGACACATAATGAGTGCTCAATAAACCAATAAAGGTTAGCTGTTAAAAGCATTACTCTCAAGTCGATGCCTCTCTCTACCCTCCTCTGACATACCAATATTCTACTGTCTTTACTCTCTTCTTTGGTGTTCAAATGCCCCTATATTCTTACTTCTTTTCTTTCACTTTGCTCTTCTTCTATGATTCCAATCTTAGCCCAGTTAACTCTTAGCATTTTCTGTCCTTTGACTTAATAATCACTTTTTGGCAAAGTGTTTCCTAGACTCCTTGAACTTGATCAGATTTTTTGGTTATTTGTTTGCTAAGGACCGTATTGCTTTTCTTTAGAGTCAAAATCTCATTGTGTTTCTTCATTTTACGTTTGTTCCACTCATATGACATTAAACTCCATGAAAACAAGAAGCATGCAATTTCTTGCTCACCATTTTCTTCCCAATGTCTGGAAAACTGCTTGACTCATGGGAGGAGGTCATCAAAATATCTGGAAGAAAAAGAATGAGTGAATAAATAGGCCATTTATTATTTTCAAGAAACTCTGTAATGACCAATTACACTATTTTGTCTGCATCATTCAGATTACTTTTACAAATATCTTTAGGATATTATAACAGCTTATCCCATAATAGCTGCCTCTGACTGAGGTATTTTCTTTTAATTTGATCCCTTCCACTATCCTTGATGATGTATAGTTCCTATTGGCAAGCTTGATCATTCCTTCAGTCACTCCTTCAATTCAAAATGTGTCAGAAATGGTACTGAAAGACTGAGGACAAAATGTCATCATTTTGTTGTTGCTTGTTCATGTATTTTTATTTGTTTATTTAGTTGAGGGGTGGTAGCAGACATAATGCATATAATAAATATAGTAAAACAGGTATGATCTAAATAGGCAAGTTCTATAATAATTGTCAGCACAAGGAATTGCAAGAGAATATTAGAGAGATTCTCAACATAGTCTGGGGGAACCTTCCAGAAGAGGGTAGAGGAGGAAAAGCAAAGCAAAGTGGAACTAGAGGCATTGAAGGTATGAATACAATGGGACTCCAAGATGATTGTTGTAACTCTAGTGTAAAGTAAGGGGCAGGGAGACTGAGTTCTGAATCCAGAACATTGCCGAAGTGAGAGCCTGGTGGACTGTGACTATTCCTCTGAGGAGTTTCTGCTCCCTTCTGAGTAACAGGCATTGTCAGCTTTCAAGAGGAGAGGTACTGTAAGATGCACTTTTCTGTGGAGCTCCAAAGGCTGTGTGGAGGATGTGAGGGAGCCAGAACTGCAGGAACCAGAGGCCCTTGCAATAGTGAACTCCTGCAGATAGCACCTTCGAAGAGGTGCTAGAAAGTCACAGGGATGATGATTTTCCCATAGGTAGGAAACGAAGAGAGAGGTGAGAAAGACTAGAGGTGGTGAAGGCAGCCTGGGTTAGGAAGGCTCTGTGTGGCCACAGGAGAGCAGTAATGCCTATTGAGTGGTTCAGATGGGCCACTTTGGCAAGAAAGACAAGTTCCTGTAGTTTACAACTTCTTGAGAAGGAGCAGTTGTGTGTATTCCTGGCAAGAATCACATTTCTCTCACCCTTATTGCTCTCTGGTGGAAGACAATCAGGACTGATTTATTTATACCCTTTGTTCCATATCATTATGCTCTTCACTCCAGAAGTTAGCCCTGGTTCAGTCTCTCACAACCATCATAGGTTAGTTCCGAAAACCTCTAGTTTGGGGAACCTTCTCCAACCACCCAATTTAAAGTACCATTCTCCACAGACAGACTGTCCTTCTGTCCTGTTTTATCTCTGTCTTTCACAGAATTGAATAACATCTGACATGTGTAGGTAGTCATTTAATTGATTATCATTTACCTACTCCTGCTATATTTTAAACTCCACAGAACTATAAATCCTTGTCTATTTTGCCTATTGCTATACCTTCAGTTCCTACAACAATATTTGACACAAAGTAGGTGCTCAAAAAATATCAGTTGTAGAAATAGCCTTTGCTGATACTACTTGGTGTCCAAGAAATACAGATTTCTGCAAAATGTTTGAAAGTAAAATGAGCCTTGGTCACCTCAGAGAAAGAATCTACCAGGTTTACAGAGTTACTGGGAAGTGTCCTGTCCTGCACAGGAGGAATTCGTGCTTAGAGGAGTTTAGAGTGGGCACAGAGGTGTAGGGTGAGGTGTTGCATGGATTTGGGGAGCAGTAGAGAGTTTGTTCTGGTCCAGAGTATTATGGTGTCTACACGAATTCACTAATCAGGAAGCAGAGCCAGCCATGAGGATTGCTCCTGGGCCATTCTGTGACTACTCTGGATTGCTTTTACTGCTCAATTCTCCAATAGGAAAAGCGCCTTACCCTGGCTACACACTGGACTCTTGCCCACCACTGGATTCCTGGTATCTGCTATAAGCAAAAAATGTGCTTCCTCAAAATACTTCAAATTCATATTTTAAAATTTGAAAAATACAATGCAATTAAAACAGTTCTTTCCTTGTCTTTATTTTATCTTCCCTAATCCCAAGCAAAATACACTTTCTAGTCTTTTGACTGTCAGTAAGCATCAGTGGCCAAGAAATCCCCACCCTGTGGAGTGTGCCCAACCTCCTGGTCACTGCTGCTGGCTCTGCTCCCAGGTACCCACTGGTCATATGTGGTACATGGCTTCTCCATCCTGAAGGTAATAAAAGACTTTGAATATAACGGATTTCTTAAGTAATGACAGAAAATGTGGTACTTGCGTTCTTCGGGTTCTTCTGTGTGCATTTATGCTTGATTACTACATCAGCTTTCTTTGTTCAATTATTTGTATTTGTTCAACCATCCACCTGATTTCTTAAGTTTGATCTTTCTAAAATTTTAATTCTACTAGCTGATGTAGTTAAAAATTCCTATGCTGTTTCCACCTATAAATGCAATAGGGAATACATCCTGTTGTTCTATAATGAGTGCTTTCTGCATTCTAAATTGGTTATATTAACTCTTATTAGAAATTGAGAGGGTGAGTCCTGTTTTATGTAGCAGCATGCTACCTGGAAGCCCTGAGATGAATCGGGGTGTATTTAATGATAGGATACAAGCGTGCTTTTCCTGCAAATTACAAATATGTAACCTTAGTTCTTAGTGCCAAACGGCACTGAAAATTCTTCATCAAATCTTCACTGTCTCTTACGTGTTCTTCTAAATTGTAAATTTACAGAGGGCGGGAATGGACGTCTTTGTTAAGTCAGTATTTCCTTTTTTGTTTGTTTGTTTTTTGAGACGGAGTCTCGCTCTGTCGCCCAGGCTGGAGTGCAGTGACCAGATCTCAGCTCGCTGCAAGCTCCGCCTCCCGGGTTTACGCCATTCTCCTGCCTCAGCCTCCCGAGTAGCTGGGACTACAGGCGCCCGCCACCTCGCCCGGCTAGTTTTTTGTATTTTTAGTAGAGACGGGGTTTCACCGGGTTAGCCAGGATGGTCTCGATCTCCTGACCTCGTGATCCGCCCGTCTCGGCCTCCCAAAGTCCTGGGATTACAGGCTTGAGCCACCGTGTCTGGCTGTTAAGTCAGTATTTCTAAAGAACCAGACCTCATGCCATCCCTCTTGGCACTAAATAAATACTGATTTATAAAAACTATAAATTGGGAGATAATGATCTCGATTAATCACTGGGGTAGAAATTATAGTTGCAGTTCAGGGACAGTGAAATACTGAATGGCACATTTGGATAATTTTGGAATCATCAACAGATCAGAGTTTGTGTATGTGCATGTGTTTGTGGGTGTGTGTGTGGGGGTTGTGTGTAGGGTGTGGGGTGTGTGTGCTGTGTGCGTGGGTATGTGTCTCTGTGTGTGTGTGTATATATATATGCTTGAGATTAATTCTAGGCAAAATGACGGGGAGGAAGATAATTTTAGTTTTGAAAGTCATAGTGTTTGCTGCTAGAAAGATTCAGTAATTTACTCTACATAGCTTAGCTCTTTTTATTTCATTATTCCTGTAACCTTTTGAGTTCTTAGGCTGCAGACCATAATACCATATTTTTCTTTGTTGTAAAGATCTTATACTTTCTTTACTAACAGAAAGGAGAAAAAATTCAAATTCAACTGTGACGGTGAAAATAGTCCTACATTTTTGGGTTTTTGAAGACTAATTATTCATGTTTTGTACCTTCTAATTCTCATTTATGAAATGACATAGTTTGGTATTTACTGATTTTTAGGCTTGAGATGATTTTAGAAAGTACCTCAATTTTATTTATGTTAAATACTAGTCTCATTATATGTTTCCTTAACTGTTACTAAATATGTTTCAGAATGATACTCAGAGAATCATAGTAACTGTGAAATCTAAATCTAAATCTCTCCTTTAGTGATTTGCAACATTCATTCATAAAATTGCAAACTATGCAATAAGAAAAGGTTTTGCCATTGTTAAAACCAATATTTTCGCACATTATTTTAATGGAGAAACTTTTTTAAACATAGAAATTGCAGTAGCATCCCTTTGGGAAAGCTCTTAAATCTATTTTTTTTTAAACTTTAAAGAGAAGAAAATGAGTTCTCTGCAAGAGAAGCAGTGACAGATAGAAGGTGACTATATCACAGTAGTATTTATCCCAAATCAACTGGATTTCATAGCAAAGAGACAAGTTGTTATTTCACAAATAATAATTCCTGGATCATTTCCAACACCAGGGTATGAAGTAAGTGTGAAATGAGCCACAGATATAAATGTAGAAAAAATCAATATTCATCTTCTTATCATGTTAAAAGACTGCAAATTTAAAGCCACAAGAGGAAAAAGAAAATACATTTTTAAGGAGCTGAAAATGTAAATCCTAAAACATTTTAGTTATTGCTCATATTTTCATTCTTTAGCATCTTAA
The DNA here is from genome assembly GCF_000951035.1 of Colobus angolensis palliatus. Taxonomy (NCBI): domain Eukaryota; kingdom Metazoa; phylum Chordata; class Mammalia; order Primates; family Cercopithecidae; genus Colobus; species Colobus angolensis. Next base: position 2,743,545 of record NW_012114566.1, read on the forward strand.
TACCAACTTACTCTTCAATACCCAAAATAACAAACGTAAGAAAACAGGAAGAAATGAAATCTTGTTAGATATGTAGGAAATTTCTCTGAGGCACAATCTTGAGTTTTTTACATAGATTGACAAAAACAATAATTACTGGGTATTATCTATGCTGAGGATGGCAGAAGAGATCATATATACCTATGAGAAAAACAGGGTGAGAACATTTATAGAGGTTGAAGGAAAATCACTTGGATCGGTTGGCTATATTTGAGGAACTAGAATCTTAGTAAGTCCTTATTACTAAGGCGGTAAATGAATATGCATCCATTACTAGGTGTTTGTTTGTTTAAGATGAAATCAAGTTTCAGAGTACGAATGAATAAAAAAATTGTGGTATATACATAAAATTGAATTTTATGGAGTCTCAAAATGGAATGCAGTGCTGATACTAGCTACAACATCAGTAAGTGTCCAGAACATGATGCTAAGTGGAAAAAGCCTGACACAACATGTCATGTATTATATTATTCCATTTATACAAAACACCTAGATTAGGTTGTTCCATACAGATAGAAAGCAGACTGATATTTGGCAGGGGTTGGGGGCGGAGAAAAACGAAGGACTGCTTAATTCATACAGATTTTCTTTTTGAGTTAAGACATGTTTTGAAACTTGATAGACGTGGTGGTTGCAAAACATTGTTAATTCGATACTAAACGTCATTGAATTGTTCACTTTAAAATGATTGATTTTATGTTATATGAATGTCACTTTAATTAAAAAAAAAAAAAAAAAATCTGGCTCCTACAGTTTTGCTCTAAATGCAGCCTCAACTTCAGACTGGAAATAACCACATACCTCCTTTGTGTTGCTTGGTGTTAATAGAGCATGTTTTTCTTGGCATTGCTCTCTTTCTCTTTTCTGCTTCCCAATCAACATGTCCAACTTGCACAGAATGGTCTCCTTTCTGTTAAAACAAAAATTAACAGTTTACGTTATTTTAAGAACGTCGCAAAAACGAAGTTGAAGTCCAAATTAAATGCATTCTACATTCTTCCTGATTACTCTCTTAGGCGTAAGACTAAAATAAAATGCATAACAATGAGTAGCCAGGAAGCGTAGAGGGAGGACACACATGTATGAAGCACCTTTCACTTAGCAACTTATAGAAATTAAGTGGAGGGCGTAGGATGTTTACCATATGGGGTAAAGGGCAGATTTTTCTGGCTAAGAAGGAAAGGAGGAAAGGATTTCTAGGCTGCCAGGAAGCAGGTAAAATTTCTGCTTGAAATGAGATCTTTCATGGAATAGTAAAAATTTGTTTTGTAGGAAAAAAATATTTGAACTTTCAAAGTTAATAACATATTGGTACTAAATGACTAGTTAATGTCATTGTTTCCTTGTTTTGTTTCAGATTTTCAAATTTATTGTTACCAAATTTAGAGTATTCTCTTAAATTGTCATTCTGAAATTTTAAAATCATAGTACAGAAAAGCATAGAAAATTATAGGATGAACACTCATATACCCACCATCCTGGTGCCAAATCTTTTCATCTTGCTGTACATGTTTTAGATTTAAAAAATAAAACAGTAAAATACCCTTGACACCTTTGTGTACCTATCTCTAACCACATTCTTTTCTCCTTCTCCAGACGTAATTGCTCTCTTGAAATTGTTAATATTCCCACAGACACTTTTATGTTTTTACTTCGTTATTTGTGCCCCCATCGTAATCCACAGTTTATCGTCCTTGTTTGACCCTCAGAAGCAGATACGTCACATGATGGCATCATCATAATTTGTCCATGTAAAGCATGTACTTGTTTTCATATTTTACGTATGTATTTATTCATGCCTTTATAACCTGATGCTCCCTACTTCCAATGACAACCCACTCTGACGGACGTTCTATGCATCCTTTGTTCTTGGAGCACAGCCATTTTTATAGAGTGATTAAAGGTGACCATTTCTGTGAGTTCCATTTTCGTTTTTCTCTTTCTGTTCCTTGTTCTTTGTTATAATTTCTCTTCCAAAATAAACTCTCAAAGCAATTTTCCAGACAAACAATAGACTATAGTGGGGGAAGGCCTATTTTTAGGGATAGAAGACTTGTGTGGGATATGAGATGTGGGGAAACTAGCTGCTTCTTTATTATTAGCAAATGTAATATCAAATGGTCTATAAAACCACTCTTTTCAACATTACAGTTTGAATAAAATTGCAATCATGGAAATAGGTAAATCACGCATAAGAAAGCTCTATTCCCACTTTAGTGTGTGAAACCAGTTCTCCCATGGTGTATAATTCTAATTTAGGGTCCTACCCATAGCTTGTCAATATGAATGTGCTAGAAAACAACTTCATGGAGTGAGATGAGTGTATGAAGTTCCTGGGTTTACAGACAGCTTATGCTTGTAGTTTGTTCATAAGCAAGCTTTTCAAAACTAAGCAAGCAATTTCCTATACAGTGAATGCTTAGTAACTGTGAATATGTCCATAGACTAATTCACGGAACTTAGAAAGCCTTTGGTAAGTGAGAAACAATAGCATGACTAATATAATTAGGACTATATCAAAGAATGCTTGGTGATGCTTATTGAGAATGGAATGTGGAGTAGATGCATCACTTTCCTTTCTTTTCCTTCTTGCTTTCCTCCTTCCTTGCCATGGTTTAGTCCTAACTGAGAAGAAATCCCATGATCCTGAAATTGCTTCCCTTTTTCTAACTCTTCAGCTTCACTTTCCTGCAGCCATTCCCCATACTTCAGGAATAGTGGCCAGTGTCCTGGGGATGTTCTATACTCTCCGTCTCAACTTACATCTCTATCCTCCATTAAACACCACACTTGCAAGTCAACAAGTGCTTCTAATAGTTTCTACTATTCAGAAGAACAGTTTCTCTAATGCCAAATCAAAGTCCACTCTTTGAGTTTTATATGACAGTATAATTATATTATGGCATCTTTCCCAATTGCCTGTATTGCACATCCAATTGGTAAGAGTCATACCATTTCTACCTTAAAAAATACATTCCAAATTCAGCACTTTTTACCTCCTCCATCATTCAGTGTATTTATTCTTCGCTGTATATATTCTTGCCCTTCAGTAGTTCAATTCTGCATATAATAGTCAAAATAATCCTTTTAAAAGGTTAATGGGACCTTATTACAACTTTAATCAAAATCTTCCATCTTCTTCCTATCACATTTAGAGCAAAATTCAAAGCCTTTATAATCTGACCCATGCCTTCCTCTCCCAGTTCCTATCTCCACCTTCCCCTGCTTATTCCACGAGAGTCCCAGTGTTCAGAGCTCTGTGCCCTCTTAGGGCCTTTGCCTCTGTTACTCTCTCTTCTAGAATGTTCTTCTCTTAGGCTTGCATGGTTCCATCCTTCACTTAGTTTATGGCTCTGCCCATATTTTATCTTCTCACACAGGACTTTCCCTGGCACCAAATAGCATCTTCTTCCTTCACTGTTCTCTATTGTCCTACATTGCTTAGTTTTTTAGATAGCATGTATTATTGTCAATAAAATTTTATTTATTATTAGTTTACTTGCTAGAAAAGGAAAAAGAGCTTATCTTCATCACTATTCTAGCAACGGCACATAGAATCTGTGCCTGGAATATAGAAGGCAATAGTAAATGCCCACTGAAGAAGTGAATGAATCTATTTCAATACAACTATTTTATTAGCATCCAAGGAGGACAACACATTGGACAGGGATATCTTGGGAATTTAAATAAGTTTACTATCTAAGATGTAGTACAACAACTATAAAATGTATAACAGAGAAAGTAGTAAAGGTTAACAGGGAAAAAAAGCTTCTCAAATGCAAAGTAAAATGTAGATAGATTTTTTTTAATGGAGGATGAATAACAAAAATAAACTTAAAATGGAATTTAATAGACTCTAAAGTTGAAAATGTGCATGGGATTATATAAATCTGCATAGTAAAGGATGTTAATGATGAATATCCAACCAAGAATTTTTGTAATCATTAAACTTTTAATGCTGAGACACTATTTTCACAAAACATTAAGATTTAATGAAAAACTACAGTTCTTAAGGATGGTTTGTTCATAGAAACTAAAAATGTTTTCTTCTCAAATCCAAGGACTCTTATTTTACTGTTTTGATTACTATTATGACCTCTTCTAACATGAATTAAACAAATCTAAAAGAATTGTTGCTATTATTGTTGTTTCTAATCTAGTTGCAATGATATCTTGAGGAAGGAACTGATATAATTGTGTAAATTCTCCTGGATTCCTTTGGAGTGAAGTATACTTGTCCTTTATAGAAATAATATAAAATATTAAAACATGTGGCATAAAACAAAAAATGCATGCTTAATGACTGAAATATTATAATGATGAAAAGATGTTTGTACAGCAAACCCTTAGGGTTTAATAAGCAATAATAACAATTCTAATAAAATCCAGAAGTAAATAATGAAAATCATCCAAAGTCTACTGTGTAACTATTAAGCTACAAAATGCATATTTTTCTCTTATGGAATGGAGTGAATATATACAGGATCGATATGTTTCATATGTATTTATTGAACACCTAGGAGTTATTCAAGTCATTATGGGAAACACAAATACCTAATAGAGTCACTGTTCTAAAGAAATATAAAAGCTAATAAACTATAATGTATAATTATAGGTTGTATTGTTTACCACAAATATTAAGTTACATATAAATGTTTAGCAAGGGAAATAATTAAATAAATGCTGTCATCAAAGTTTTATAATTTGGGAGAGGATAGTTTCAGAGTCAGACTGCCAGGGCTCAAATCACCCAGGCCTCCCAGCCATTGTCATCACTTCTCTAAGTTCCAGTGTCCTCTTCCATTAATAGATGACTGAATGTGATCATTTATAAACATTACCTAACACTGCACCTGGCACATAGGTCATGCCCCATAAATACCATTGTCCTCTAACATGAGCTACCTGTAATAATTCAATCTTCTAATTGCTTTTTCAGTAAAAATTTGTACTTGATTTGTGCTGGAAAATACTGTTTCCCGAGTGTAGAGTTTCTATATAAGGAATATTAAAAACTCATCTCTAGTCATGCCAGGGTGATTTTTTTTTTCTCCTTTCTATGTTGGTGAACTGAGGAATAACAACACAATCAAAGGAAATATTCTATGCAAAGATCATTTTACAACCTGTCATTAGGCACTACCACCCAGGTTATAGTTATTCAAGTACACATTGCTCAGACTATCTATTTTCCCTCATGCTATCATTATCCTCTAATAATAGAATTTACAAGACATTTTAAGAGGTCAATAAAAAGCAAGTTCCTTTGAGGGAATTCATGAATTTCCTTTTAAAAAACTTCATTAGCAATGTGAAAGCTACCATTGACCATGATGTCATTGGTGACTATTCTGTTCATCAACATGTTTGTAATTCATATAGCAACTAATGATTATAAAGCATTAGATGATAGCAAGCAATTATAATAATTATGGACTTTCTTTTATGTGCAGAACAGCACTTGGGCTATGTAACAATAAAATAGGGCTGTAATTTAAAGTAATATTTCACATTTTTATACTGTCAAGGATTGCACTTCTGATTTTTAAAATGTGCAAAAGACTCATTTCTGTTGGGTTGATTTTAAATGGGTCTTCCCCATCCCATGTATGCTATTCTAATGATCATTTCAAGTAAAAAAAAAAAAAAAAAATCAGTTAAGCCTCAGGAGAAGGATATATTTATACCTGTAAACAGCAATATTCAAGCTTGAACAGACAGCAATCAAATCCAAAACACTGAGGGATACATAAAGAACAACGTTTACATAGACACAATAGACTGTTTTCTAGATAGCATTTAGGCATTTCTACGTCACCTAATTGAAGTGGTAATTCATAAATAATTTACAAATAAAGGAATTTGTATAGAAAACAGGGAAACGATATACATTTGATAAACTCATAGTATGTTTGGTCATGTATGTGTTAGATACAGAAGCATAATTTTAAGGTCATTTGCTAATGTGCTCATTTTTAACCACAGACCTCTCTTCATAGTTACTGATATCTTTCCAGACAGGTAAGGCTAACTCCTGCACTACAGGATCACATTCTTAATGTCTCCTAAGTTATTTACTTTGTTTCAGAGTTGAGATACCCTACTTTTTATTTCAAGGATCATTTTTACATTACAAAATGCACTAAAATTATTATTGCATATTTTAATGTATAGAGACTAGAATAAAAGTGCTTCCAACCTTTAACAGCAGAAATCCCCTTCTACAGGATCTACCACCTTGAAGAAACTCTATTAGTCCCAGACTGCTGCCCTTGATGGCTTGTGTTCACTCTGGCCTCTATTTTGTCTTTTTTTATTCTCCAAAGTAAATATTTTCACTTGGTGGCACTGAATTGTATTATATCTATCATTGTATTTAAATAGCTTTATGGAAGCAAGTTTCAAATGAAAAGATTTCCAAAGAAGAGTGTTGGCCGGGGGTGGTGGCTCACACCTGTAATCCCAGCACTTTGGGAGGCTGAGGTGAGTGGATCATATGAGGTAAGGAGTTCGAAACCAGCCTGCCCAACATGGTGAAACCTCATCTCTACTAAAAATACAAAAACTAGCCAGGTGTAGTGGCACACGCCTGTAATTCCAGCTATTCTGGAGGCTGAGGCGGGCGAGTCGCTTGAACTCAGGAGGCGGAGGTTGCAGTAAGCTGAGATCACACCACTGCACTCCAGCTTGGGTGACAGAGTGAGGCTCTATCTCAATAAAAGAAAGAAGAGTGCTAGTGACAGATAAATAAAAAGTTGTTTTGGGGGTGTGGAGAAAAAGGGAGAAAGGGGAGAGGAGCTGGCCTTGCAGGTTCGGAGGGGACAGCAACACAGTTGCTAACACCTTCACTGTAGAAATGTGTAACGCTTGGGAAAATATCTACACTTTTGGCAGAATTTATCCCCATTCAATCTTCAGGTTAGGGTTTAAAGAAATTCTTTTATTATTATTATTATACTTTATGTTCTAGGGTACATGTGCAAAATGTGCAGGTTTGTCACCTATGTATACAAGTGCCATGTTGGTGTGCTGAGCCCATTAACTCATCATTTACATTAGGTATGTCTATTTCCTTAAGTAAGGTTTTCATTTAGCATGTCCCTCATCCATGGTAAGGTATCATCTCTTTAATAAAATATAAAAAATAAATTAAAAAGGCCATTTCTTTCTGTGAGACATTTAATTAGAGGAGTCATTTCTCTCTCAACTCTTAAGTTTGGCATTTCCTGTTATGAGACTAGACAAGTCCAAGACTATTGATTGTAGATGACTTACACAGTTTTTCAGTAACCCCGAAGCCTGATATATTTTGGTTAATACAACTTGAGAAAAAAAAAATAACATATATTTTGGGAGCAAATCCATATTTATTTTATGTTTCTGTAGGACCAAGATATCTACCTGTATTTACTGAGTGTATATACTGGACTATTTTAAGGTGGAGTAAAAGTTGTACTAAGAAAGGAATGGGTAAAATGTCTAGCATTTAATGGGCTGAATACATTTAATTTCACATGAAATACCTCTTCGTTACCCAACCTCTTTCAGTTCCCTGAAGGTTAATGCTCACTAAAAATACAAACGCAAATATTTATTTTTTGTTTTCTTTGGATTAAGGAGACAATCTCTAAAAGGCATTTCAAACGCATTTCATATTCAAAAATAATGTTGGATGTGACCTTAAGAAATGCCTCAATCCTGTGGTTTTCTTTGTATTTTTTAATTTCCATTTACTACTTATAATGCTGCTGGTTTTCCTGGTTTATGTATAGCCAACAAGTACAGTTCAGAAGAACATACATGCTATGTATATATTATATGTGTATATGTATATGTGTGTGTATATATGTATATAAAAATATAAAATTATATCATTACTTACAATTTTTTATAAGTATAAGAAACTAATTTCAATGTTTAATCTTAACTTTTACATTTTCCCTTAGGAAGATTTCTAAGCTATTAATTCTATAATCATAGTAAACTTACTTTTTATGTATGTGATATGTTATTCCTCAGTTGTAAAGTGCAATTAAACCATTCATGGGGCCCACAAAATCTACATAGTCTGGTCATAGAGCAATTCTTTCTCAGTTCTTCCATCTCTTCCATTTTCTCACTCCCTCCCAGGCATGTTGGCCTTCTGTGCTTCCTCAGTAGGCAGGCACACCTCTAGCCTTGCCTTTGCATTTCCTGTCACTAGGCCTGGAGCATCCACTCCCCACTTTCCCCATTCTCCACATATGTTCACATGACCCACAGCCTTACTGGATTCAGATCCCTTTTCAAATGTCATTTCCCCATAGAGGCCTTCCCTGGCCACTTTATTTAATATAACACCCCCATTCATATTTTTATACTCTGCTGTATCTTCCTAGTTTTATGAACTTTTTTCTTTATTCTTTCTATGGCAAGAGAACACAGAGAAATGTGTTTTATTTGGTGCTGCATCCACAGCAATTGGAATAGTGCTCACATGTGTATGTGTTCAGTAAATACTGTACTGAGTAAACATAGGTTGGTCACTCAGGTGCTAAGCCCTTTGGTACATTAGCTCATTGAAAGCTCTGGGACCCTAGAGGTTGGTAGGAACCCATAAAGGAGGAGCAAGACACAGTAAGGTGACCTGCTTGTGACCCAGGTAAATGTGTAACTACTTGTTATCTCATCCTTATTGGAAGCTTTCTAAAATCACAGAGAAACACTGAGGAGACAGGGGCATGTGGAGGATTACTGAACACATGAGGTCCACCACCACCATCAAAGGAGTGAAAAGAGCCAGATCAAAAATGATTCAACGCACCAGGTTGTATGTAGAGACCAAAAATTGCCTTCACTGATATTGGGACGTATAGTCCCTACTCAAGATCACTGCAACTTGTCCAGATGGCTGGTCTAAGTGCGATCATTTGGCTCTAGGAATATTTCCTGAGTCCTCCTCCATATCCAACATTTAAATATCAGCCAAATAACACATTTATATACACTGAATGTATCTTCCATTAGAAAGGTGGAGGCAAAATGTTCTAAAACAGAAAGGACTACAACCTAAGAACAGAAGGCAATGTCTACACACAGTTTTGAAGAGGTGTGATGGTACTGAATCCTGAAAAGCAAAAAATGGAGAAACTCCAACCCAAATCCCTCTCCCTTAAGGAGGGAAATGCCCTTCCTTCCATTCCAATGGCTAATACTCACTTCTAAAGCTCCCACATCAGTTTTCAGCAGTCAAAAGGTGATGTATGAAAATGTGTATTGGTGAAGAGAATTGGAGAAGTGTCTAACCATTTCCTCATAGTACCCTTTCAAATACAGTTATTTTCTAGTACACAGTATTTTCAAAATGCATTAGAGCTAGCAGAGGGCTATTTTCAAGTCCACAGTGCTCACCGCCCCTTCTCAGGACTCTGTATGTATTTTGTTATTTAGTATGGAGTCTACTCCCCATGTCCTCGCTTGCACTCACCAGCATTTTTCCCCATACTGAAGAGAGTAGGTTATTTAATGTTTTTGCCAAAGAAGAGAAACTTTGGTGCAAATTTATAACACAGTGGTTATAAATGGTGATAAAAAACAATAAAAGTTTGCAGGAGTTAATATAGACAAAAATAAATTAATTGGGAAAACCAGCCTTTATAAAACAGATAGGTTACTAATGAGGATGAGAGGCTAGAACTCCCATCACACCATGCTGTAGGAAGAATCTAGTTAGAAAGCTGCAGGTCAGACCCTGGACCCTGGTGTTTCATGCAGCGCTGTATCTACCCACACCACCAGGAATAAATTCTAATGTATTTCCTACTTCTGTGCATTATTTCCCCAAGAACAGTTCCAACTAGGAACATCTAACTGTCCCTCTTTCTCTAGCTTGGTTACTGGGATAAAGAAGGGAAAATATCTCAGAAGCTTTGGTTTAATATTAGGTGGGTGCACCCTTCTTACCAAGACACACACACATAAGAATGGAGTTTAGTTGCTTGGTAGTCAACAAAATGAAAATAATTGTCAACAAACATCATCAAGAATTCCTCTAAGACAGTGGATGAATTATTGGGGAAAGGTGGGTGGTGGCATGGGGATGTGCCTGCCTTCTGAGCCCACACACCTTCTGTAGCCCTGTCAATGACTATAGATATTTGATGGGCAAAGAATACTATGGGGGACTGTCAGCATTTGTAGTCACCTAGAGCTGAGTCAATGGGTCATGGCAGGGATTCTAGAAAATTTGGCAGAATATGTGAAAAATTATAGATAATTCTGGACTAGTAAATGGAGAGAGAGAGAGAGAGGGAAAGATAGACAGGAGAAGGATAGAAAGAAAATTAGAAAATTTATGCTATACTATCCCAAACAAGAGGCTGATTTGAACTGAAATCAAAGTGGTAGTACCTTATGATGTGTTCATATGACATCTGGTATAGGACCTACCTAAGGCCTGTGTTCTATTGTTGAGTAAGCTCAGAAAATGTCCATGAGTTTAAAACCAGTAGTATGACTGAGATTCCAAACTCTTTTTCTCTAATTACAAATGCGAAACAAGGAATATATTATCCCACATGCCACTAAAATGCCCTGTGGATTAATTTATATCTTGAGGTATGTCTCTGACTCTGAGAAGACAGAATGAGAGAATTAAGCTTTTGAAACTAATTTCCGTAGTTTTATGTTTTTAATACCCAATGCTAATGAACTTTTAATGTAGATTTTTATCTGTTTATTCTATTTATTGTGAGTGGTCATTAACATTTGCTAGATAATGTGTTTTTCATTCATGTTAGGAAATAGAAATGCAGAATATGTCTGTTGGATTCTCTGATTATCAGCAGATAGTTCAATCACATTCTTATACTAATTTTGTATTCTGACTTTTAAATTGGTAATAGACTGTTGTGTCCACAGAATATTTTCCTTTAAAAAATATGTTTTCTTCTGAATAAAACAATAGGTCTAAATTAAGAATAAGCTTATATAAATCAATAAATAACAATTTCATTGAGCTTAATAACTCATTCTATGGGTTTGGCAGATACATACAATCAATCAATATTTGAAACCAGGGGAACATTTGGTTTTTTGAAGAAAAATACATATTTTTGATAGTTTACTTCTCTAGGATAACGTTGAATCTGTCAGGATTAATTAAACATATAAAGGGACTACAAAGAGTTCATGAAAAGAATACAACTAAAAGATTTAAAGTAAAAAAATAGAGTTGATTTCTCAACTGAGCTCCGTCAAGATCAAAACACTTTTGTAAATGATGTTACCAGCCATTTAGTCCATCCCTAAAGAATTAAGAATCCTGGGAATTTAACTATGTCAATGTAGTCTTTTTTTTATATTATTAACCGAAGAAAAATGAGTCCCCTGTAAGATTTTTTTAAGATTAGAAAACAAAGAGAAGTTAGAAGGAGCCAAATCAGGACTGTAAGGTGAATGTGTAATGATTACAAACTTGTCCTTGTTTCATGAGACGAATGAGGAGAAGAATTGTCTTGCTGAAGGAGGGATCTCTGGTGAAGCTTTCCTGGGCATTTTCATGCAAAACCTTTGGCTCGCTTTCTGAAAAAAGTCTTATAATAAACACATGTTCGTGTTCTTTGGCCCTCTAGAAAGTCTACATGAAAAATGTCTAAGCATCCCCAAAAACTGTCGCCATGAACTTAGATCTTGACTGTTGCATTTTGCTTTGCTTGACTACCTCCAACCTCTTGGTAGCTATTGCTTTCATTGGGCTTTGTCTGAGGTTCATACTAGTAAAGCCAAGTTTCATCTGTTGTTACAGTTCTTTGAAAAACTAACTGCCTCAGGATCTGGCTCCCACTTGTTTAAAGTTTAAAGTTTAAAGTTTAAAGTTTCCTTTGAAAGCTCTGCTCTTGTCTGCAACTGATTTGAATGCGATACTTTTTGCCAGTGGAAAGTTTGCTCCATTTTAGTTTTTCAGTGAGAATCGTGTATGCTGAATCAATTGAGATATGTATAGTGTTGGTTATTGTTTGTGCTGTTAATTGTCATTCCTTTTCAGCTGGGGCATGAACAAGATAATGTTTTTCCTTGGAAATTGATGTAGATAGTATGCTGTTGTGGGCTTCATCTTTGACATTGTCTCATTCCTTCTTAAAATGAGTTTTCCACTGGTAAACTGCTGATTTCTTTACAGCATTGTCCTCAAAAATTTTTCATAAAGCATCAATGATTTCACCATTGTTCCACCCAAACCTCATGAAAAATTTGATGTTTGTTCTTGTTTCAATTTTAACATAATTTATGTTGCTGTAATAAGAGCACTTTTCAAATTGATATCTTATGTTTCTTAGTGCCTCAAACTAGATCCTGTTCAGACATGTCATAAAAGTAAGTATTGGTCTATTTTGTTGCCAAAAAAACCCACTGAAAACCATGCATAGTTCTTTCATATACACATTTCCCGTGAACTTTCTGAGTTCACGGGAAATGTGTATATGAATTGCAAATAGATGAAAATCGATTTTTTTGTGGTACTGATTGAAAACAATAACAAAAGATACATGATGAAGAAGAGTATCATGAGTTATCCAAAACTTTAAAAACATTCATTATTTGCAGGCTTCGTAACTCATAATTCAAATATTCCAAAAGTTCAATATACTTTAAAATTTCCATTTTATTTTATTCTTATTTGTTTATTTATCATTACCAATTGTTGTCAAGATATGTCCTTTTATGTGAAGGACATTTCAACTAAGAGGAAGTTAGTTTCACAGACAGACAGAATTAAAGTATTTCCCAACAGTCATTTTTAATTTTTAATACATGTGGGTCATAGTAATAGGCTAGATACATAGAAGGTTTCTTCTTGCAATGCAGAACCTGGAGACTGGGTATCTTTCCCAGTTTCTTTTCTCAGATGATCTTCACAAGAAATTTAAAGTGTAAAAACCTTCTTCCCTACAGTTGTAGTAATTCGTTAATTACAAGCTACATATGCACCAGCAGGCCTAGAAAGCTATATTAAAGACTACAATAACATCATTTATCTTTGTCTGTGCAACTCATGTTAGATACTTAAGAATTCAGTAATTCTCAGTCAGTAGTTCCATCCTACTCAAAATTATTCAATATTCTCATTTGTTTATTTTTGTAGTTCTCACATGATAAGTCTTATTCTTTGAAGGATAAATGAGCCTCACACTAATCAAAGCACTTTATTCATATTTACTCATCTCTTATAGCAGAGACCTAATATGTAATTAAATTATAGCATACAGCCAGTTCTGAACTCAGGACGTAAACCTTTAACATTTCTTAAGAAGATACTAAATAAATAAAAGGAGGATGAGGAGCAGGTGAGGAGAAAAAGAAAGAAGGAGGGTAATGCCCATTATTTTATGCCATTGAAATTTCTGAGGCCTGTTGTTACACAGCAATAGAAGACTAGCTGATTAATAGTGGCAGCAGAGCTGGTCCTTTATGGAGCTTATTTTAGGTCTCCTTAAAATTCTCAGTGTTCTCAGTTTCTCAGAATTCTGACCCTCTTTTATGTCTTTAAACATGTTAAACTTATTTTAGGACCCCTGGGCAAAATAAATTTGGCCTGCCTGGACTTTTCTTTACCATAGACTGTTTTGTAGCTCCCTATAATCTTCCCAGCTTCAGCTTAACTATTACCTACTCAGTAGGGCATTCACTAACCTCAGTGTCTAATTACAGACCACTCTTTTCTTTGTGAGTCTTTATCACATGCATTGTCTACATCATTTATTGTGTTTATCACAACTCATAATTACCTGTTTGTTTTCTTCTTCATTGTCTTTATAACTCTTTCCCTTATAGCAGGTAGTATGTCAATGTTTTTGTCCCATATAAGTGCAGTGACCCCCAGAGTGCCTATTAATGAATAACTATATAAGTGACTCAACTCTGAGGAGTGGTTTTATTTCATTTACCATACCCATACTCATAGAATAAACCGTATGAACAGCACACACATTTAACAACTCATTACAAACAAAACTTACCTTCTTTGGATAGAGGCCTTTTATTTTTCTACTTTGCACATGCTAGTATTTTATTTCTTGAAAGCAGAACATATGCAATAAGTTCCCTGGTATACTATTAATTCCAAGTCACAGTTCTGAAGGGTGATCAGATGGGTTTTCTTCTTCTTCCACCATACTCTGTCTGGAACTTATAATTTTAGTGTTTTCTAGGTCACTGATTAAGAAAACAAAGGCTTAATAGTAGAAATATATTAATATTCATAAAATTCTGGTTACAACTTGTTCATTTAAACACCATTTTTATTTTTTCCCAGCTTGACACTTCACTCTATGGTTTTCTGATGTAACTGGATAGCATACAGCATCCTATGATTTATTTCTTCCAAACCATTTGGCTTTAATAGTTTATTCAAAAAGTGCAGAAAAGGACTTATTTTTTTCTTCACATTATTATTCCATGTTTCTTTCAGTCAATATATAGCTATTTCCTAAATTACTTGCTAGATATAAGCATAAATTCTTACAAAGTATATATACATATATAAATACATATAATATCAACTATTTGATACCATGGCAAATAATTCTACTTATAGATTAGTCAATTTCTATGTATTTACTATCAGCCCATCTTTATCCAAAACACGAAAATGCTCTTTATATTTGACATTTCTTTTTTCAGGACTTAGTTTTCTTTTTGAATCAGCTTTTATAAGAAAGAAAAGTTAATAAGCTCAAAGATTCAAATTATAAGATGACACAAAGTATACGATAACGAGTGTGCATTAGTTATTCTGTAATTTATATTCAAAATTGGAGAGATAATTTGCAAACACCTCATAATAAATCCTGAGCTAACAGAAATGTTTGTCAAATTTTTCTCTCACTTTCCTTTCTGTGGTATGCAGATGTTCAATTTTAAATTAGTCACATTTTCATAGTTCTTTCTATACTGCTTTCCTTCTTTGATTTCATTCCAAAAAATAGAACAAAAGGCAAGCAAATTAAAATTCATAGATAGGAAGTGGAGTTTGCAAAGATATTCTTTACTTTTTCTCTCTTTTTTACCTTTCCCAAATTTGTCTTTCCAATTAATAAATTTTTAAATAATTTTCGTCTTTGTTAAAATGATTAACAGTAGGACTATTTTTATGAGCTCCAACTTACTTCCTAAGGTTAAAAACCACATTTGTGCCACTATCTAACATTCCTTTTTAGACTTGCAAATTCATCATATCCCAAAATGGAACTAAAATCTACCCTCCAAAACAATGCTTGATCCCTATTTTGTATTTCTGTCTAAGATATGTCAAAGTATCAGTTTCACTTTTTATAGTCACTAAAACTCTACATCTAGTTACTCACTGAGTCCTTCAGACCCTCTTCACCACATATGTTGCTGTTTCTCTAGTGCATTAACTGTTAGCTCATTCAATAGCTCATTCTGTCTCCTGCTGTAGAATCTATTCTGTAGCTACCACATGGTTCAACTTTCTAAAAACCAGCTCTATGTATATCATTTGCTTGTTGAAAACTTGTAAGAGCTCTTTATTTTGTATAAAGTCAGGTACAAATTCAGTCTAATACTTGAGGTGTTCCATTGCCAGAACCCTAATCTATTTTTTGTTTTCCAAATATTTCGCATCATGAAATCTTTCTTCCTCCCTCCAACATCTCACAAAATTTGCCCTCCAGATTTAAATAATTCGTTCTCTCTGCAACATGTTTCTTTCATTTTTTGGTGGGAGAGATTCCGTCCATGTTTTGAGCATTGCCTGACACTCCTTTTATTTCTATGAAGTCATTACACATCACCTCTAGTCATGAACTCTCTAAACCATAACATTTTGGCCTCTTTTATGTCACTTGCTAATATAGTTAGATTTAGTATTCCAGGGGACAGGGGAATATATTAATTTATGAGACAGGAAACATGTATGCTTACTAATACAGTGGATAGAAAAGAAAAAGGACCAAATTTTCTGTCCTCCACACTTTCCCACTGCTAGTAACAGAGCAAGATAGTCAGGTACCAGGTATCCCTCTTGGATCAATGTGACTGACAATAATTGCTCAGTTAGTGCCATTTTTTTCAGACTATTCTAAACATGACTGGTTATATCAATGAGCTTTTTCTGCATAGCAGACCATCTGAACACTTAGTGGCACAGTACAACCATTAATTTTGCTCATGACTCTGTGGGATGGCAATTTGGATTTGGCTCAGCTATGCTGTTCTTCTGGTCTTAGCATTTGCTAGTTTGGCTGAGAGCTGGCAGGTCTAGGCAGTGGTCCCCAACCTTTCTGGCACCAGGGACCAGTTTTGTGGATTCAAATTTGTCCACGAACCAGGGTTAGGGGGTGGTGCTTTTGGGATGATTCAAGTGCATTATATTTATTTCCATTATTATTACATTGTAATATACAATGAGATAATTATAGCACTCACCATAATGTAGAATCAGTGGGAGCCCTGAGCTTGTTGTCTTGCAACTAGACAGTCCCATCTGGTGGTGATGGGAGACAGTGACACCTGGTATGTGTTGCTTATGCCTTGTGTACTCTATAATCTCGTTTTGGTTTCCGTCACTGCAGAAAACCTTGCTTCATCGGGAAGGGGAACATCACATACCGGGGCCTATCATGGGGAGGGGGGAGGGGGGAGGGATTGCATTGGGAGTTATACCTGATGTAAATGACGAGCTGATGGGTGCTGACGAGTTGATGGGTGCAGCACATTAACATGGCACAAGTATACATATGTAACAAACCTGCACGTTATGCACATGTACCCTAGAACTTAAAGTATAATAAGAAGAAAAAAAAAGAAAAAAAAAAAGGAAAACCTTGCTTCACAAGTTAAGATGTTGGAAATAAAAGCAGGCTTTTGTGACATCTCAGGATATTCTGCCTTGACTCATTCAGATAATATGGAGATTTGAAAAGGAGATTGTCTCAAACTTCCTTTTAAGGCCACCATCGTTTGCAATCTCAAGCAGTTGACCCTCTTCTAGCACAGAAAAAGTCAATTCACCTGGCTTATTCACAAATGGGTTGCAGAGCCTTTCCTTCCCATTTCAGGGGTCTTTTGTGGTTGAGAAGTAATGCTCAAACTCTTCTGAAAGCTGAGATATATGAAAGCTGAGAAGTAAATGCTCAAATTCTTTTGAAAGTTGTCTCAAACCTACTTTTAAGGCCACCATTGTTTACAATCTCAAGTAATTGACCCCTTCTAGCACAGAAAAAGTCGCTTCACCTGGTTTATTCACAAATGGGTTGCAGAGTCATTCCTTCCCAGTTCAGGGGTCTTTTTTGGTTGAGAAGTAATGCTCAAACTCTTTTGAAAGCTGAGATAGATGATCATGCACCAGGTGAGAGAAAGAAGGCCCTGGCTCAGTCTCTTTGAAAATATCTGCTAATGTTTGAAACATGTCAAAAATCTCACTGTTCACTCATCACCCCCAGTTTAGCTTTGAATGCAGCCACTTTATCTGCTGACTCAAATACAATTGTCATTCTCCCCTGAAGTGACAGATTGAGTCCATTGAGCAGGTTGAATATCTCACAAAAAAGTAAGTAATTTTGCATCCCATTCTATGTGACTGAAATGTGCTGCCAGTGGTGACTACTTTTCTAAAAGAAATCTCTGGAACAACTCTCATAACTCGAAAACTCTGGCCAGCAATTGACCTTTAAAAGCCATCTCACTTCTGTGAGAAGACATGTGTGCTCTGTTTCCATCTCTTCACAGAGCTGCATGAACAGATGTGAGTTAAGGACATGTACTTTGGTGTGGGTGATAATTTTAATCACATCCTGCAAAACGCTGTTAAGTTCAGGTGACATATTTTGGCTAGCCAGCAATTCGCTATGGATGACACGGTGCATAAACTCATATTCAGAAGTGACCTCTTTGACCCGAGTAGCAAAACCAGACAGCCATCCAGTCATGGCATCCGCTACATCCATACATGTACCAACACAAAATGACCATTTCAATTTTCCTGATATGTAATCATTCAAAGACTTGAATAGTTCTGCAGTTGTGGCGTTGGTTGGCAACAAAAGTGCACATAGCACATCATCATGCACATCCTCCTGAAAAATATATAATACGAAGCAAGCATTGTTGCCTTGTTGTCAACATTGTTAGACTCCTCGACCTGGATTGCATACCACAGTGACTCAGGAGGCAGAGCTCAGAAGTTAATATGAACAATGGGGAGTGGTTGTTAATACAGATGAAGTTTCGCTCCCTTGTCTCTCACCTCCTGCTGTGCAGCCATGGTCTTAACACGCCATGGACCAGTACAGGTCTGTGGTCCAGGGGTTGGGGACCACTGGTGTTCAGAGCCTCAGCTGGTGATTTACTTCTTATCTACATGGTCCCCTCATGGCAACTGAGAAGGATATCAGAATAGTAAGCAGAAACCAGCCATTCTTCTTGATGCCTGGGGTCAAAATGGACACATCATTGCTTCTACATAAGTCTATTCAATGGAGAATTCTTTATAATCACATTACAAAGGGACATGGGCTACTTGCTATGCAGAGTTCTCAGATTCAATTATTATTATTATTATTATTATTATTATTATTATTATTTTCAACAGCTCAAAACAAAGAAGATTTACACTTTTTGATTATCCTCCTTAAAGCTCAGTATTCTCACAGACCTTTCCCAGTTCAGTCATGACTATCAGAAGCTGGGTCCAGCCTCCCTGATGGCTCTTCTCCAGTGTTCCTATCTGTAACATGGAGGGAATTACTTTAATTAACTAGTTTGTTCCTCAGGCTTGTTCAGAGAAATGGGAGTATGGGAGTTAATTAACTAGTACATTTTTAAGGTACAGCCCTTGTCTGCACTTTTTGAATATGCAATTAAAGTCAAATAGTTTGGAAGAAATAAGTCATAGGACAATATACATTAATATTATCCAGTTACATCAGAAAACTAACTGCTTTTTCTAATCTGTGTGGAAAAGTTTTTAAATATGAGAAACTATAACCTTTGGTGATGAATCTAAAATTACCTTTATTTCATCTAATCAAACAATTAGCAACCAATACATATTTAACATATTTCGTTAATTTTTTTCAAAGATGTATAACCATATCAATTTATATATTTTTTTAAAAATGTCCCATGTTGATGGGTATGGGAAGTTTCAACATCAGAGACTGAATTGGGAAAGGAACTAGTACACGCACAGGGTCCATGAGGGTAGGGGTGTTTCCTGAACTCTGAGAGGAGACACTTGAGGGAATCTATTAGGTATGTAGGGCATGAAAGAATCCAGAGGGCCATCCAAATAAGTAGGAGTCAAGAAGGGGAGAAATCATTTCACACAGTATATAAAATGCATAGAATAATGGAAGGTCACACAGAAAGAGATTCCAGTCTGGACTGGGGAGAGGAGATGACCCAAGAAATCAGGACAGTAAAATCTTTGTACAAATATTTTGGGTTTTGCTAATCAGTCATAGAGAGTGACAGGGATATGGTACTGACAACTGATCAGGATAAAGGAGAAAGAACTTGGAAGCACAATTTCTGTGATTTGGGACAAAACAGAACTCTAAATGGAAAACCATAGCTAACCAATTGAGTGCCGATTGATAGTTCTAATTGGAAACAATGCCTGTAGACAGAGACCTTCAATGGAAAAGACTACAGCCAGGAAAGAGTATTGGAGGAATTACTTTAGTTATCTGTATATATGCTTTATTTAAATAAATAATTATAAACTCTTTATTGAGCATATTTTAAATTATTGTTTTAGTCACAAAGTCTACACAGTGTTTTGACTCTCAGATAGATGTCCAGTAAATATCTAGGTAAAGCAAGAACTGTTATTTTGCCAGAAACAGAGATATATAAGCCAAATACCACTTCAACAAAGGATCCAGTGTTCAGCTGCAAGAAGTGTAGTTAGATAAAAGCCTCTAGTTCTTGTCTCCTTAAGCTTTTGAGCCAAAGTCAAGCTTTTCTGGGACAGCTAGCCCAGAGTAAGGCAATGATGCAGACCGTTTCTGCCCATTGAGAACTCCTCTAAAAGATCACCTTTATTTAGGAATTCTCTGCTGAGCTAAGAGAGTCTTTAACATGTGGATATAATTTTTTAAAAAAATTTCCTCTGCCAACCCTTCTTCGTTACTTTTTGACACACTTTACTCCTTGATCACCATTTTCATTCCTGTCTCAACTTCTATAGAGACAATACTACTGGTGCAGTTACTTAATTCATTTTGTTGTGTTCATATGCTTCAACAAGATTATTTACATTGCCATTTTTGAGGTCCTTGATAAAGATGTTGTATTACCAGATGAAGCACCATACTACTAATTGCTTCAGTTCTGATTGTTTATGATATTTAACCACTAGATTATAATATGAATTATTTGTGGTAGCCAGGTGGCTCATTTGTTATCATAAATTTTGGGAGAATGGAAGAAGGAGGTAAAGATTATGAAGGTACTTGAAAAATTACATACATGAGAGAACTGCTAGATGCTTTAGTAACAGTAATAACAAGAAAATTAAAACTACTGAAACTCAGAAACCATCCAATTCTTCATTCTTGTTCCCAAATCCCATCTTGACATCCAGATCATCTTTTTCTAAACACATATTGAAATATCTTCCCATTCTCATTCTTTTTCCAGTGTACAATCACAGTACAACCTGTATAGAGTAAATGGAAGAAAACCAAAAAAGTAGGTAATATGAGTGAGTGCTAAATAACTGTTATTGGCATAAGTAACCACAAAGCACTGGTATAATACTCAAAAAAGATGAGCAGAATGGGTGTGAATGTCCATTGCAGTGATTATTGTAGTAAGGCAGATTGGAAAGCTAACAGAGGCAAAAGGTAGAGAAAATCATGAAACATTAAAAGCAAGTATTCAGATTAAGGTTTATAATTCACAAGAGCTGGTAGAAATCAGAATCCTACCTATTTTTTGTTGGTCACAAAAGTGATTTTTCTACCTATTATCTATCTATCTATCTATCTATCTATCTATCTATCTATCTATCTATCTATCTATCTATCTATCATCTATCATCACCATCATCATCATGCAGGACAGAAATGAAATCCTCATTTTATGATGTGGCCTAATATGCATATTTCTTAGTCAGTTTGGGCTGCTTAAACAAAGTACCATAGACTGGGTAACTTACAAAAACATAAAGGCATCCCTCACAGTTTGGGAGGCTGAAAGTTCGAGATCATAATCTTGTTCTAATGAGGCTCCTCTTCCAAGTTGCAGACTACTTTTTCCAATTATATCCTCATATAACAGAAAGGGGATGAGAGAGCTCTCTAACGTCCCTTTTAAAAGCACTAATCCCACTCATGAGGGCTCCATCCTCATGACTTAATTACCTTCCAAAAGCCTCACCTTGTAATACCATCACATTGAGGGTCAAGATTTCAACATAAGAATTTTGGGGGCATATAAACATTCACTCCATGGCTAGCCAAATGCAGAAAATTGAAACTAGACCCCTTCCTTATACCATGTATAAAAATCAACTCAAGATGGATTAAAGACTTAAATGTAAAACCCAAAACTATAAAAACCTTTGATGAGAACCTAGGAAATAACATTCAGAACATAGGCCCCAGCAAAGATTTTATGACAAAGAGACCAAAAGCAATTGCATCAAAAATAAAAATTGACAAATGGGACCTAATTAACTAAAAAGCTTCTACACAGCAGAAGAAACTATCAACAGAGTAAACAAACTGGGCATGGTGGTTCATGCCTGTAATCCCAGCACTTTGGGAGGTCGAGGTGGGAGGAACACTTGCATCCAGAAGTTCAAGACCAGCCTGGGCAACAGAGTTAGACCCTGTCTTTACAAAAAAATCAAAAATTGGCCAGTCATGGTGGCTTGCACCTGTAGTCTCAGCTACTTGTGAGAGGTGAAAGGGAGGCTGAGGTTGCAGTGAACCATAATTGTGCCACTGTACTCTAGCCTTGGTAACAAAGTGATAACTTGTCGAAAAAAAAAAAAAAAGAATAGAAAACAGAGTAAATAGAAAGGGAGAAAAATATTTGCAAATTATGCTTCTGACAGAGGTCTAATAACCAGAATCTATAAAGAACTTAAACAAATTACCAAGCAAAAAACAATCCTATTAAAAAGTGGGCAAAGAACATTAACAGACACTTTTCAAAAGAAGACAAACATGTAGCCAACAAGCATATGAAAAAATGCTTAACATCACTAATCATTAGAGAAACACAAATCAAAACTACAATGAGATACAATCTCACAGCAGTCAGAATGGCTATCATTAAAAAGTCAGGAACAGTTGTTGGTGAGGTTGCAGACAAACGGGAATGCTTGTACATTCTTGATGGAAATGGAAATTAGTTCAGCCACTGTGGAAGGCAGTTTGGTGATTTCTCAAAGAACTTAAAATGACCATTTGACCCAGCAATCCCATTATTTGGTATATACCCAAAGGAATATAAGTTGTTCTATCATAAAGACACATGCACATATATCTTCATCACAATTCTATTCACAATAGCAAAGACATGGATCCAACCTAGATGCGCATCAATGGTAGACTGGATAAAGAAAAATGTTATACATATACAGCATGGAATACTGCACAACAATAAAGAAAGGAGCTTATGTCCTTTTTAGTAACGTGGATGGAGCTGGAGGCCATTTTCCTAAGAGAACTAATGAACTAACCAAATACTACATGTTCTTACTTATAAGTGGGAGTTAAACATTGAGTGCACATGGCACAAAGAAGGGAATAGCAGACAATGGGATCTACTTGAAGGTGGAAGGTGAGAGGAAGGTGAGGATCAGAGAAACTGCCTATTGGGTACTATGGTTATTACCTGGGTGACAAAATAATCAAACCCCCATGACATGCATCATCAAACCCCCATGACATGCAGTTTACCTATCTAACAAACCTTTACATGTGCCTGCAACCTAAAATAAAAGTTAAGAAATAAAAATAAGAATATAAATTAAACATTCAGTTCATTGCAACACATTTAAAATATAATCTAAAAAATTATAAATTATGGCATTCCCAAAGGACTAAGATTTGACCTGTTCATGCTATATATCACCCATCTATCTCTTCATCTAATCATTTTTGCATACATTTGACAATTATTATTGTGTTCTAGGATATCTCAAGTTCTATGTATGCAAATGTTCTTAATTTAATGTTAGGAGAATAAGATATTTTCAGTGACATATTACATTTTAATTTACCTGAAAGAAATGTCCATATCTGTGATTTTAATGTCAACATAAATGATTTTGGGATTTACTATGCTTCTTGAAAACCAAAGCAATGTTGTGATCCATTTGGATATTTACTAAGAAAATACGAAAAACTGAAATGACTTACAAACAATGAGAATTTTTATAAACTTTAGCTAAAATATGTTGTAAGGAAACTGGGATTATCCTGTAATAAAAATAGAAGTTTTCAACATAACTCTTACTTGAAAAGAAAGAAAAAAGATATCACACACAACTTCTTTGATAAGAACCTTAAGAATTACATATATTTTTTAGAAACCATCACAAGTTTGGACTCCTTACAATTTGAGATGAACTACCTATATTGGACATGCATACCTAAGTTTTGAACATCATGCCTAGAATGTCCCTGAATACATGAAAATACCATGTTCTTGAAAATGTTTCCTGAGCAATTGGAAATATCCACACAGTTAATACATGCTAACACACAGTTAACATGTATATGGCTCGTATAAGTAAAAAGAAAACCATGAAATGAGTTATTCCGGAAACCTGTACAGATCCAAACTATGTATTCAAAAAGTCCTGAAATTACTACTGGATACTTTTGTCGTGTGCTGTTTGAGCACACCACTAATACATTGGGGTTGAGTTCAAGACAAGCAACTGCTGTGCTTGTCCATGAAAGGTGTTTCAATACTACCTTCAGGGACAGAGTTAGGATTTCAGAAGATCATTTAACTGATCCATGATTTTTACTTCTATGATTTTAAATTGAAATACAGGTGCAAGAAAACCCAGGTTTTAAAACTCTATTAAGTTGAATATGTTATAAATAAATCTTAATATTAATAAAAAATCCAAAAAGAATTAGAGATGTAAGATTCAGCCCATATAGATAGCACTCTTAAAAAAGAAAGATTTTGTTAATGATGAATTATGTATATTAATTATATTTACTTGAATGGGTTACTCAAAGCAAATAAAGTAATGGCCTTGTATTTAGAGGTCAATTGATGCCATTGGCTTACTGAAGGAACCCTGTTCAATTATAAGGGGTCTAAAGCATGGAATTCTTCACCTCTTTGTACAAACAGATATGTAGGCTATGCATTTTTAAGAAATATTAAATCTGGTTTGGCAGATACTACTGTTATTTACTTTACATGGAACAATGTTCTTATGTTGGAATCTGCACGAGGAGATGAATCAAACTTGGCACATTCTGCCACATGATGAGCTGGACATAGTAACAATTATGTCCCATCTCAGTCAAAACGTCTGTAATGGGAAACTGGTCCATCATAAATCTGGTCACATTAAAGTGATTTTTGTAAAGAAGAAATGACAAATATTTATCCAGGTCTTTTTACAATCTTCAAACTGTCATCTCTTTTTTGGATGTAGCCATCAAAGGAAAAAGAAGCCCTGTTACTCTCCATCCACATCATAATAACAGCACTGAAGTTTGCAGGATATTTAGCATCTTAGGTGTGGGCCTGCTTATCAATGTCCCTTTAGTATATGATTTAATGCATAGAGAGCTTTTAAAAATTCAACTAGTGATGCTAAATAAAATGATCACATATTTTAAGAAGAGAAATTAAGTAAGAAGAATATGTCTTAAATATATGTAGTAAGGTTTTCTAAGATTCAACAAAGCTTTTACTCATAGGTTAATTTTTTTTTTTCATACTAAGTTTTATTGTATGCTGCCGCCAGTGTATATAAAACAATTACCCTTGTGAAACAGAAATTCATGAAAATTCAGAGAGGTAGATGTTAAGGACTGACAAAAGTAGAAGTTTGTATATTATGGCACATGTGTTACAGGGATAAGCTTTTGTACAGGCTTCAAATGTAGCTCTCTTGAATATTCACTGGATCATAAGGAGTGGTTTGGGAAACCTTTGAAAGATTCATTTTACTACAAAAAGGAACAGACTTTCTGAGGCCTGAAGGGATTTGTACTTGAAGATACTCCAGTCAGCAGAGGGTCATGTTGAGCATTCTGCAGACAGAATTGTTTCAAGTCTGCAGCTGCCTGGGAAACTTTGACACGGTTGAGCCCGGCCTCCAGCCGGAGCTGTTGAACCACTTTCTTCATAGCGGCAACGCTGGAGGAGCCAGACATGCTGCACACGACGGCCGGGCCGATTCGTGGGTCGGTGGGTCGCGGGCCGTGGGTCGGCGGGGCCAGACAACTAAGCAGCACTCATAGGTTAATTTAAGCAAATCATTTAGCTTGGTATTTGTGAATACACAGTCATTTTATGAAAAAAATGCATTCTTGTTTACAAAGATGATAACTGAAATAAGAATGGAATAATCATTTTAATTGATTATTGAAGAATAATTAAGTCAAAAAGGAGGATATCTCTTAGGCACTTTATTCATCATTCTTTTTTTGGATTTGGATGAATTGTAAGCTGTTCAGTTGAGTTAACTCAATTAGGAGTGCTCTCAGATATCATAAATCTCTTCATTTTAAGTGCATCATTAATTTTATGACAAAATTAACCCAACACCATTAAAGCAACAGGCAAATCTTGATAGACTTTTTTTTTTCTCAGACTGTTCTAGTTGATGTTTGATGGGGTCCACAAAAAATTTTAACAGTTCCCTAGGTTTTAGCCCTAAGCCTACTATAGTTGATGGGATCTTAGGATCAATGGTGACATTATCATTGCTATTCCTCTGTGGGGATAGTCAATGAATAACACAGTCTACTGTAATACATGAAACCTTTCCTGACTGCATGGAACCATCCTTGATGTGTTCACTCTAATAGGGGAAGATTGCTTTCAGGTTTCTGCTTGCAGTATTCTGATAACCTCGCATATTTAATTGTAATTGAGAGTCAAGTAACTTGTACAGGGTGTGCATTTTAATTAGTTATCAAATGAATAGGGAGGCTGTTTGCCTAGATTTTCTTCTTTGTACTAATTAATTGAGAGTCAAGTGTCAGGATCCTGTCTTGTAGGGTCCATTGAAGACATTCATTTCTAATAGTTATATGTATCCACCTACAAGTAAAGGATTCATAGTTCATTTTACTTTCTAATAGATGCCATTTATAGGAATGCATAGGCATAGTCCTATAAAAATGATAAGACAAATATTTAAAACAATTTACGTTTTCTATTGAAATATTTAAGTTGAATAAAAGTTCATTATTTTCAAAATCTTTAGGCAGGCACAGGATAAATATTTAGGCAATGATTATATGTTAATTGAATTTTGACAAAAATTATGTTACTGGGAAGTGGTTCCAATCCGGACCCCAAGAGAGGTTTCTTGGATCTCATGCAAGAAAGAATTTGGGACAAGCCCATAAAGGAAAGCGAGTTTATTAAGAAAGTAAAGGAATAAAAGAATGACTACTCCATAGGTAGAGCAGAAGCATGGGCCACTCAGTTGCTTAATCTTATTGTTACTTTTTGATTATATGCTAAACAAGGGATGGATTATTCATGAATTTTCTGAGAAAGGAGTGGGCAATTCCTGGAACTGAGGGTTTCTCCCCTTTTTAGACCCTATAAGGGTAATTTCTTGACATTGTCATGGCATTCATAAACTCTCATGGTGCTGGTGGGAGTGTATTTTTGTTTGGTTTTGTTTTTGTTTTTTTCTGAGATGAAGTCTTGCTCTGCCGCTGAGGCTGGAGTGCAGTGGTACAATCTCAGCTCACTGCAACCTCTGCCTCTGAGGTTAGAGCAATTCTCCTGCCTTAGCCTCCAGAGGAGCTGGGATTACAGCCAGGCGCCACCATGCTGGGCTTTAATTTTTGTATTTTTAGAAGAGAAGGGGTTTCACCGTTTTGGCCGGGCTGACCTCAAACTCACCTGCCTCGGCCTCCCAAAGTGCTGGGATTGCAGGTGTGAGCCACTGCACCCAGCTGGTGAGCGTGTTTTACAGCATGAGAATGCATTATAACTAGTGTATAACGAGCAGTGAGGTCAACCAGAGGTCACTCTCATCACTATCTTGGCTTTGGTGGGTTTTGGTTGACTTCTTTACTGCAGCCTGTCTTTTTTTTTTTTTTTATACTTCAAGTTCTAGGGTACATGTGCATAACGTGCAGGTTTGTTACATATGTATAGTATGTATAGTTGTGCCATGCTGGTGTGCTGCACCCATTAACTCGTCAGCACCCATTAACTCATCATTTACATCAGGTATAACTCCCAATGCAAT
>NW_012114566.1:2775524-2873237 GCF_000951035.1 Colobus angolensis palliatus
CAGCTTTTCTGCCCTGCTTTTTCCCCATCTTTGTGGTTTTATCTACCTCTTCTCTTTGATGATGGTGACGTACTGATGGGGTTTTGGTGTGGGTGTCCTTCCTGTTTGTTAGTTTTCCTTCTAACAGTCAGGATCCTCAACTGTAGGTCTATTGGAGATTGCTTGAGGTCCACTCCAGACCCTGTTTGCCTGGGTATCAGCAGCAGAGGCTGCAGAAGGTAGAATATTGCTGAACAGTGAGTGTACCTGTCTGATTCTTGCTTTGGAAGCTTCTTCTCAGGGGTGACCTCCACCGTGTGAGATGTGGGGTGTCGGTCTGCCCCTAGTTGGGGATGTCTCCCAGTTAGGCTACTCAGGGGTCAGGGACACACTTGAGCAGGCAGTCTGTCCATTCTCAGATCTCAGCCTCCGTATTGGGAAATCCACTGCTCTCTTCAAAGCTGTCAGACAGAGCCGTTTGTGTCTGCAGAGGTTTTTGGTGCTTTTCTTGTTGTTGTTGTTGTTGTTTAGCTGTGCCCTGTCCGCAGAGATGGAGTCTACAGAGACAGGCAGGCCTCTTTGAGCTGCTGTGAGCTCCACCGAGTTCGAGCTTCCCAGTGGCTTTGTTTACCTACTTAAGCCTCAACAATGGCGGGCGCCCCTCCTCTACCCTCACTGCTGCCTTGCAGTTAGATTGCAGACTGTTGTGCTAGAAATGAGGGAGGCTCAGTGTGCGTGGGACCCTCCTGGTCAGGTGTGGGATACAATCTCCTGGTGTGCCTGTTGCTAAGACCCTTGGTAAAGCACAGTATTGCGGTGGGAGTTACCCGATTTTCCAGGTGTTGTGTGTCTCAGTTCCCCTGGCTAGGAAAAGGTAATCCCTTCCCCCTTGTGCTTCCCAGGTGAGGCGATGCCTTGCCCTGCTTCAGGTCTGGCTGATCAGGCTGCAGCAGCTGACCAGCACCGATTGTCCAGCACTCCCTAGTGAGATGAACCCAGTACCTCTGTTGAAAATGCAGAAATCACCTGTCTTCTGTGTCACTGGCACTGGGAGCTGGAGACTGGAGCTGTTCCTATTCGGTCATCTTGCTCCGCCCCCCGACCTGCAACCTGTCTTATTAGCAAGGTCTTTATGACCCACATCTGGTGCCAACCTCCCATCTAAGGCTATCTAACCTCCTGTGGCTAAGAATGCCTTAATCTCCTAGGAATGCAGCCCAGTTGGTCTCTAGCATATTTTACCCAGTCCCTATTAAAGACAGAATAACTGTGGTTCGAACACCTCTGACAATTATATTAATAATAAAGGGTAATTCAGAATTTGAGAATTCCATAGAAAATAAATAAAATGCAAAATTGAGGCAGTATTCTGAATGCCTCAAATGCTTTTGCGTCTAAGCATCTAAAATAAAAATAGGCAAAAACTATTTTCAATTTTATGCTTTGCCTTTTGCTAGTATAGCACTACCCAAATAATTAGTTACAGTAATGTCAGGCTTACAAATAACTTTAAAATTCATAAAACTGCAAATATGTTATTAGTCAATAGAGTTTGTATTGGCAATATCTGTATTTCCTAAACATACAGTGACCCTCCCCATGCTATTATATAATTCTAAAAATTATGTGATCAAAGTCCCTGAAAGAGAGTAAAATTAATTCTGGGGTAACAGCGAATACATATTGCCGTTCTTTGAGCATAAAAGCAAAATTTTGACTGGTCTTCAGATTAGGATCAAAAAGATTGCATTTGCCAAATCCGTGACTTACAAACCAATTGCCATCATCTATGCTAAGTTATTCCTATAGAGATACAATAGCTGTCAAAATGTTGCAATTACAGCTGCAACTCAGTTAAGTTTATAGTAGCCCACTGCCATCTGCCACAATACCACCCCCCCTCTCTCTAGCAAATGGCTTTAGAAAGGGACTATCACTATATCCCTTAACTCTTTGATTTTGGTACTAATATCTGTATTTCCTCTAGGAAAGTGTTATTGCTTCTATTTTGGCTAGAGGATAGGTAAGTTTTAGGAGTTTCCACATAATCCCATAATCACTTTTCCTCCACAAATCAAAGAATTTGTGTCAGAGTTCTACCATGTGTTACATATATGTATCCCAATTGTGGCTTGAAGGGTTAGGGAATAACTTCTGGGTGCATATTTTGAGGCACTAAATTCGCTATGAGATAAACTTGGGCCTGGACATTATTTATAACATGACCTTCTAAACAGGGGACATGATGATTTTGGAATACTTTGTTATTCTCATCAATGTGGATACTATATCCAAAGACCTTCAAAAGTTCTGAGTATTTCTGTTTTCCATTATAAAGTTAGTCCACAAATTGGCATAATTCTTTGGAAAAAGATTGAGTGAATATGTTTGTTTCCTTGAGGCATTTGGTTGTATTTTCAATTTTGGGGTTATTGGACTGTGAACTGGCTTAGATTTTGAAACTGGGTAAGGAATCATGGTATGTGTTTTCATGGCTGTAGATGATGTAAATCTTCTATTTGCCACCTGTAGATTTTTCTGGTTGAAATGCAAGTAGAGTCAGCCTTCCATGTCTGTAGGTTTCACATCTGTGGATTCATCCAACCTTGGATTGAAAACTTTTTGGAAAACAGAGAATTATGTCTATAATGAATATATACTGATTTTTTGTCGTTATTCCCTAAACAGTAGAGTGTAACAACTACTTACATAGCATTTATATTGTATTAGGTATTATAAATGACCTAGAAATGATTTAAAGTATATGAGAGGATGTGTAGGTTATAGGCAAACATTACACCATTTCATACCAGGGACTTCAGCAACTGAGGATTTTGGTATTTTCAGGGGTTCTGAAACCAATTCCCCCGTGGATACTGAGGGGTGACTATAACACCTTATTTGGCCATACATTTACTTTACCACATGGAAGCCCTATGGTCTATCAGCCATTGCCACACACCCTAAGCACCCTGGTTGCCACTTTAACCTTGCTGTCTGTAACAGTATGTATATCCACTTTCACTCTATTGAGTAAGTGCTGCCACCTAAAGTCTCTCACTTTAAAATCCTATCGTTCCCACAGACACCAGAGAGACCAGTTTCAGAAAATATCTCCTTTCAAATACATCCTGTGGAGTTTGAGTTCTCCTTCCACCAGTGAATCCTTTACTACCATTATGAAGAGAGTAGCCTCTTAGACTTCACATAAAGCATGATTGATCCATGCAGCAGGTTACGTCTACACTCCCACCCACCTCTTTGAGTCTTCTGACCCCTAATACCTTGCTAAGACAGTTCTAGAATTCCGTTTCATTTATTTAGACCCATCATTTTTTCCCAAGATTTAGAGATCCATCCTGAAAATACAAAATACCTAGCTGCAGACAGTCTTACCACGATGTTAAACAAATTCTCCCCTCTTTATCTTTTCTATTGGTTTAGCATTTTCATGACCAACTCTTGAAAATGTTTCCTCTAATTCTAACCATGTCTTCCAAATCTTCTTGGATCAGGGACTGTATTTTCCTACTTGAGCTGGTCTTTTAGTTGATCTAAAGAAAATGACGTGGGAGAGATGGCAGAGAACAAACATCACCTTTGCACAGCATCTGTCTCAGGTAAGGTCCTGACAGTCTCCAGGCAATAGCAATTTCTTTTCTGCCCATTGCTGGTGGGAAGGTACTCTGTCAGTCAGAGAATTCAGGGAAATTTAGAGCTTTAAAATGGTCACACTTGCCTAACCAAATATACCCTCCCCAATTCTCTTTCTCTACGACTACTGACCTTAGCTATGAGACAAGCCAGTGCTCTGCCAGAGTTCCTCCGTTGTAGCTCTGCTCTGTAAACAATGAAATCCTGAGCCCAACACTCAGGATAGTCTTCCTGAAGCTATTGCAGATAGGGGTCTCTTCAAATGCTTCCGATTTGGCCTTCTGAACTAAACTGTGCTTCGAGTTGATTGTTGACTAACCTGAATCTGTTATTTTTTTCTAAGGTTTCAACAAATTGTTCAACAATACAATTTTTATAATTACTATAGTCCTCATATATGTCCTCCTGTATAAGTACTGTATAATCCCCTATATAGTTAAGAGACACAGCTATTTTATTTAAACCAAAGCTTCACCTTCTAACTTCAACTCATCTCGATTCACCATCGGTGATATTCTTATTAATAGTGATGTTACTGCATGTTAAGAATATTCATCATCCCGGGCCGGGCGCAGTGGCTCACGCCTGTAATCCCAGCACTTTGGGAGGCTGAGGCAGGAGGATCACGAGATCAGGAGATCGAGACCATCCTGGCTAACCCCGTGAAACCCTGTCTCTACCAAAAACACAAAAAATTAGCCGGGCGTTGTGGCAGGCGCCTGTAGTCCCAGCTACTTGGCAGGAGAATGGAGTGAACCCAGGAGACGGAGGTTGCAGTGAGTTGAGATCGCACCACTGCACTCCAGTCTGGGCGACAGATATAGGCTCCATCTCAAAAAAATAAAAAAGATAAAATAAAATAAGAATATTCATCATCCCATTTACCACCAACAATGGGATCCTTATTACATCTGACTGGTAAATGAGCCTATTTAAAAAATATTACTTAGTGCTTTCCTTTGAGAGGCTATTTCTTATTTCCCAAAACAGAGCCCAGGATAAGGGCTTGCATGCAGTTTATACTCAACAGCGATCTGGGGATTAGGTGTGGAAAACTGGGAATAATGAAAAAGCCATACAAATTGGTGTTATCAAATTGGTACTGCTATTAGAAAAGACTTGTCAGAGATCTTCATCAGGTTAAGAAAGAACGAAGCACAAGATAAGCAAAGAGATAGAATGAGGACTTCTTTTTTTCTTCTTTAATTGGCTTTTTGCTCCACAAGGCATTATCACCTTCACATCTCCAGATTTCACATGCATGAGTGTTCCAGGTGGGTTACTGTAGACATCCTCATCCACTCCATAGTCTGTCCCCAATTCATTGTCTTCAGACAGATTATCAGTGTCGACAAAAAGTGCGGTTTGTGTAAGAAAGAATTGCAAAATGACTAATATGAGAGGAAAAACATTTAAGAGTGGATCATAAAGATGTTGGACTACCAGGGAAGAATAAAAGAGGAGAATCTATTCAACATCATGGCAAGGTCATCTGAAGCTAGTCCCTTTGCATTGGCTTAGAGATGCCCCAAAATGGAAAGCAAGAGTGCATCACAGACCAAATAATGGCCATAAATGATGTGCGTGCCCTAATCCCTGGTGTCAGTTAATACATTATCTCACGTAGCAAAGAGGGATTTTGTAGATTTAATTAAGTTTATGGACCTTAAAATAGGAAGATTATCTGGTTTTGGCTAATCTAATCACACGAGGCCTTAAACAGAAAGACCTTTCTCCTGTGGGAGGCAAAAGGGTTGAAACACAAGGGTAAGTCAGGGAAATAACAAGCATAAGAGAGGCATGAAAAATGGTTCTGAGAGATAAGGGCCCATGTGCTCAGACCATCAAGAGGCCTCTAGGAGCTAAGTGTGGGCCTTAGCTGACAGCCAGCAAGAAAATCAGAACCTCAGTCCTACAACTGCAAAGAAGTGGATTCTGCCATCATCCTGAATGAGCTTGGATGCAGATCTTTCTAAGAGCCTTCTGGTAAGAGTGCAGGCAGACAACAACTTCATTTCAGCTTTGTGAAACCTGGAGAAGAGAATCTAGTGAAGCTAACCTGGACTTCTGACATAAAAAGCTCTTAGATAATATAAATGTGTTGTTTTGAGCTGCTAAACCTGTGCGAATTTATTACGGCTGCAGGAAAACGCTAATACAAAGAGACTATGTATGTCTGAGGCTAAGTGTTCCCAGGTGACACTCATGCCAAGTTAACCGCTACAGCAAGGCTTACCAAGAGAGGTGGATGTGAGGATGCGCAGTGGGAAGCAAGAAGTTTCTGATGTGCCTTTGAAGGACAACAACTGAAGGAAAAAGAGAACGCTGCTAATCTCTGTGGATGAATAACAAGGTAAGGAACCTGAGCTGTGGATAAAAGAAAGCAAGCAATACTCCAGGATATTGTGCTAAGAACATTAGTAACAGTTAAGGAGGACAGCAGCAGAAACAATTAATGAGGGGAGGAATAGTATATGTTTGTATTTTCGAATTGTCGTTTTATTTTCATATTATTAGATATGGAGAATATTGTTACTGAGAAGGAATAAATTAGGCATATATAGAAATACAAGTTGAGTAGAGTTGTGATGTCTGTAATGGGGGGGTAACGAGACTATTGCTTTTTGTAAACTCTTGATTGATAACTCATTTAGGTAGAAATCCTGTTAATGGGGGTAAACCTCCTAGAGATAATGGAATTAATGGAATTATAGGAATTAACCAGTTAGCTTTTTATTTTAATAAGTAGAAGTACACTGTAATATAATCCAAAGCATCATAAATATGTATAACAGTAATATGGTCATTTATTATCAATATCAAGTATTATGTACTGTACATCATTGCATTTGCTATATTTTTATAGGACTGGCAGCACAGTAGGTGTGTTTCCACCAGCATCACCACACCACGTGAGTAACGCATTGTGCTATGACTTTTCAATGGCTATGTCAGGATAACTACAATGTCACTAGGTGATGGGGATTTTTCAGCTCCGTTATAGTCTTGAGACCACCATCACGTATGTGGTCCATCATTGACCAAAACAATGTTATGGAGCACATGACTATACTAGTGAGGCTGATCATCTTTCTTCCTGACCATTTAACTTAAATTTTTCGTGAGTTGGATGCTCATGTATTTTGCCTACTTTTCTACTGGGTGGTTTGTTTTGAAATATTCTGAGTACTAATTATTTTTGTATTATACTTTAAGTTCTAGGGTACATGTGCACAACATGTGGGTTTGTTACATATGTGTACATGTGCCCTGTTGGTGTGCTGTACCCGTTAACTCATCATTTACATTAGGTATTTCTCCTAATGCTACCCCTCCTCCCGCCCCCTACGCCACGAGAGACCTCACTGTGTGATGTTCCCTAGTGTTCTCATTGTTCAATTCCCAACTATGAGTGAGAACATGTGGTGTTTGGTTTTCCGTCCTTGTGATAGTTTGCTCAGAATGATGGTTTCCAGCTTCATCCATGTCCCTACAAAGGACATGAACTCATCCTTTTTATGGCTGCATAGTATTCCATGGTATATATGTGCTGCATTTTCTTAATCCAGTCTGTCATTGATGGACATTTGGGATGGTTCCAAGTCTTTGCTATTGTGAACAGGGCCGCAATTAACATATGTGTGCATGTGTCTTTATAGCAGCATGATTTATAATCCTTTAGGTATATGCCCAGTAATGGGATGGCTGGGTCAACTGGTATTTCTAGGTCTAGATCCTTGAGGAATCGTCACACTGTCTTCCACAATGGTTGAACTATTTACACTCCCACCAACAGTGTAAAAGCATTCCTATTTCTCCACATCCTCTCCAGCACCTGTTGTTTCCTGACTTTTTAATGATCGCCATTCTAACTGGTGTGAGATGGTATCTCATTGTGGTTTTGACTTGCATTTCCTGATGGCCAGTGATGATGAGCATTTTTTCATGTGTCTGTTGGCTTCATAAATGTCTTCTTTTGAGAAGTGTCTGTTCATATCCTTTGCCCACTTTTTAATGGGGTTGTTTGATTTTTTTTCTTGTAAATTCAAGTTATTTGTAGATTCTGAATATTAGCCCTTTGTCAGATGGGTAGATTGTAAAAATTTTCTCCCATTCTGTAGGTTGCCTGTTCACTCTGATGGTAGCTTCTTTTGCTGTGCAGAAACTCTTTAGTTTAATTAGATCCCATTTGTCAATTTTGGCTTTTGTTGCCACTGCTTTTGGTGTTTTAGTCATGAAGTACTTGTCCATGCCTATGGCCTGAATGGTATAGCCTAGGTTTTCTTCTAGAATTTTATGGTTTTAGGTCAATATTTAAGCCTTTAATCCATCTTTAATTAATTTTTGTATAAGATGTAAGGAAGGGATCTAGTTTCCATGTTAATTTGTTTCAAGTGTGAGATAGTGATAGGGTTGTAATGCTTATATTCAGGTTGAGTGCTAGAAATGTAGTAGTTGTTAAAATGAGATAAATACGTTCAAAATGGTAATGTTTGAGTCATAAGTTAATGCTGCTATTCAACCTATGTGAGTAGTTGAGGAGTAGGCTAGGATTTTATGCAGTTGTGTTTGATTGAGTTCCCCCTTAACCACCCACTATAATGGTCAGGATTGTGATAAATAAGGGGATATTTGTATTTATTAATGGGAAAACTTGAAACATAATTGAGATAGGGGCTAGCTTTTGTCATGTGAGGAGAAATATACCAGATATTAGGGAAGTTCCTTGGGTCACTTCTGGGACCCAGAAGCGGAAGGGGACTATTCCTAATTTTATTTCTAGGACTGTTATTATTAGAAAGGATGAAATTGATTAATATTATTTATTATTGTTCATTGTCTGGAAAACAGGCTATTGGAAAGGATGCCTATTATAAGGATTATAGATGTGGTTGCTTGTATAAGGAAATATTTAGTGGCTGCTTCTGTAGAGCGGGGATTTTTTTTTTTTTTTAATTAAGATTGGGGTGAAAGCTAATATGCTTATTTCCAGGCCTGTTCAGATGAGAAATCAGTGTGAGCCTAGCACTGGGGTGAGAGTTCCTGTGAAAATACTAAGATAAATAGTAAGTAGAGCTAATGGGTTAATTAGTACGGGAAGGATATAACCAACATTTTTGGGGTATGTGCCCAATAGCTTATTTAGCTGACCTTACTTTAGGATGTTTTGTAGTAGGTAGTATGGAGAATTTTGGATTCTCAGGGATAGGTTCAATTCCTATAGTTCTAGAAATAAAAGGAATTTAACCTCTATTATTTATCAAAGTAATTCTTTAATCAGACATATTTCTTATGTTTAAAGTGCGATGCTGTAAATTAGAATAGGC
This sequence comes from Colobus angolensis palliatus, assembly GCF_000951035.1. NCBI lineage: Eukaryota > Metazoa > Chordata > Mammalia > Primates > Cercopithecidae > Colobus > Colobus angolensis. The sequence continues at coordinate 2,784,485 of NW_012114566.1, forward strand.
ATTGAGATATACACAGAATGCTAGTGTTAGTGATAGGAAATTTTTTCACACAAGATATGAGTTTGTCGTAGCAGAATTGGGGATATGCTGTTTGAATTCATAAAAATAGAGAAATTCAAGGGAGGGTTTTGCTAATAAGATTTGTGGATTAGAGTTCTGGTGAATACATAGTATGCAGTGCTCGTGGGAAAATTGTAGTAGTTAGGGTATTTATTACAATAACATTCATGTACTCTGCTATAAAGAAGAGGGCAAATGAACCTGCAGCATATTCGTAGTTGAAATCTGAGACTAATTCTGACTCCCCTTCTGTTAAAAGGGCTTGGTTAGTTTCTGCTAGTGTAGAGATAAATCATATTATGGCTAGGGGCCATGACGGTAGGAGCAGTCAGAGAAATTCTTGTGTTGTGATGAGTTTGTATAAGTTCAATGAGCCACTTATTAGTAGGACTGATAAAAGAATAATGGCTATGGTGACCTCATATGAAATTGTCTGGGCTACAGCTCGTAATGACCCTGTTAGTGTATAATTTGAATTGGATGCTCTTTCTGATCGTAAAATAGAGTAGATGGCTAAACTTGATGTAGCTAATATAAATAGGAGGCTCAAATTAAAATTAATTAGGGAATCTAGTATAGGCAGAAGGGTTCACAAAAGGAGAAGGCTGGGGTTGGAGAATAATATAGAGGGTAATATTAGATGTTGAGGGCCATAAGCGTTCTTTGGTAAAAAGTTTTATTACGTCATCAAATGATGAAGCAGTCCATAGGGGCCCACGATGTTAGGTCCTTTGCATAGTTGTATATAGGCTAAGATTTTTCATTCAGTGAGTGTAAGGAATGTTATAGCGATTAGAGTGGGGGCAATCAGTAGGAGACAGTTAATTATAGGTATGTTAAGAAGAGGAGTTGAACCTCTGATTATAAAGTTTTAAGTTTTATGCAATTGCCAGGCTCTGCCATCTTAGCAAACCTTGTTCTTGGGTAGGGCGTGTAATGATTTATTAGACTGAGACAAAATCATCTATGGGGTGAAAGCACTTTATGAAGTGGGCCCTATTTCTCTCTCCTTTTGTACTAGGAGAAATGTTAAATGGATAGAAACCGATCTGGATTACTCTAGTCTGAACTCAGATCATGTAGGACTTTAATCGTTGAACAAACGAACCCTTGATAGCTGCTGCACCATTAGGATGTCCTGATCCAACATCGAAGCTGTAAAACCTATTGTCGATATAGACTCTAGAATAGGATTTCACTGTTATCTCTAAGGTAACTTATTCCATTGATTAAGTTATTGGGTCAGCATATATTAGTTTGCTTAGGCTGGCTTGGTGTTAGTTTAGGTTGGGGGGTCGAATTATGCTCCGAGGTCACTCCAACGAAAATTTTTAGTGCAGGGATAGTAGGTTATCACCTGTAGGCTTATTTTGAGTTTTATTTGCATTAATAAATTAATAAATTTAAGCTCCATAGGGTCTCCTCGTCTTATTTGTGTGTATCTGCCTCTTCACGGATAGGTCAGTTTCACTGACAAAAAGTAAGAGACAGATGAATCTTCGTGTGGCCATTCATACAAGTCCCTAATTAAAGAACTAGTGATTATGCTACCTTTGCATGGTCAGGATACTGTGGCCATTGAACATATGTCACTGGGCAGGCAGTGCCTCTAATACTGGTAATGCTATAGGTGATATTTTTGGTCAACAGTCGATGGAAGATTTGCTGAGTTCCTTTTACTTTTTTAAATCTTTCCTTAGAGCATACCTGTGTTGGATTAAGGGGATAAATAATAAGGTATTTATTAAATCATTTATTGATATTAGACTGCTAACTGTCAGTGGATTATTCCAATCTGATGTAAGCTTATGCAGTGGAAAATCTCTTCATGTTACTTACATTAAGATCATTGCTTCTATTGAGTAATAGATTAGTCCAATGTGATGTAAGGAGTTCAGTATTGTGAGTAGGATTAAGGTGGTCAGATATTGAGCTTGAATACTTTCTTAATTGGCTGCTGCTTTTGGGCCAATTATGGTGGTAAGATTTTTTCCTCGCTCTAGAAAGGTTGTTTCCTAGAGTCTAAAGAGCAGCCCCTCTTTAGACTAACAGTTAAACTTAAAAGGAGATTAAGTAATTCTGTAAGTTTAAAGTTGAACTAAGATTCTATCTTGGATAACTAGCTATCATCAGGCTCGGTAGGCTTATCACTACTGCTCACGAATCTTCCCCCCATTTTGCCACATAAATGTGTATGCTCTTTCAGCTGTTCTTGGGTAGCCTGTGTGGTTTCGTGGGACTTGGCTTTGGCTCTCTATGTAGAGATATTTCTAGTTAATACATTATGCAGAAGGTATAAGGGTTTTTCTTTGCTTTTTTGTGCTTGATTTAGTTCTTTCATCTTTCCCTTACGGTACTCTTTCTATTGCCTATATTTTTGTTTGAGTAAATACTTAGTTGAGATAATTTGTTAGTATTTTTGGAGAGATTTGGGGCTAGAGTTGGCTCAAAGTGATCAAGTTGTGATGAAATCTTCGGGGTATAAGCTGGATGCTTTGAGTCAAGCTACACTTTGATTTATCCAAGCACACTTTCCAGTACACTTACCATGCATGTTGCGACTTATCTCCTCTATATATGGATAGAGAGCTTTAGTAATATTAGTTTCTAGAATACTGTTTGAGGAGGGTAACAGGGGTGTGTATGTGTGTGTGCATGCGTGCACTTCATGGCCTTATTCCACCAAGCACTCTGCTCTTGGTTTACTGCTAAATCCTCCTTAAGCCTTTAGATTGCGTAAGGGTTTTTGTGAGGTTTTCTGGGTATAGAAAATGTAGCCCATTTCTTGCCACCTCATAGACTCCACTTTGACTTAACTTTTTATGAATATATTTGTGCTTACCCTGCAACCTCTGTAGGGTTTGTTGAAGATGGAAGTAAATAGGCTGGGTGGGGGGGCAAGAGGTGTTGAGGTTTATTGGAGTTTATGGATTATAGAACAGGCTCCTCTAGATGGATATAAAGCACCTCCAAGTCCTTTTAATTTTAAGCTCTTGCTTGTAGTATTCTGGCAAATAGTTTTGTTAATTTAACTATTACAGTTTAGAGCTAAGCATATTGGGGTAGCTAATCTCAGTTTGGGTCTTAGCTATTGTGTCTTCAGAATATTAAAGCCACTTTTGTAATATTTTATTTCAGCTGGAGTTTTTTTTACAACTTAGATGGAGTTTAGCTTTATTGAAAAGAGATCTTAAACACTCTTTATGCCGAGATCTATTAGCTTGGGTTAATCATATGATCGCAGTGACTGGCACAAAATTGACCAACCCTAAATGTTAGTATAGCTTAGTTAAATTTTGTTTATTGCTAAAGATTTATCACTGCTGTTTCCCGTGGGGGTGTGGTTGAATAAAGTGTTCTGAGCTGCATTGGTGCATGCTTGATACTTGCATTTGTGTGTGCTTGATACTTTTGATTTAGGGGATCTATAGGACATTATCGCTGGGATGAGGATGCTTGCATATGTAATCGTACTAAGAATTAATAGAAAAGCCAGGACCAAACTGACTTGTTTATAGGGGTTGTGCAGACCCATCTAGACATTTTCAGTGTCTTGCTTTGAATAATTAAGCTATACTAACTACATAAATAGTTGAGTATAAAATTTAACTATAATGGGAAAGAGATAAATACAAGTAGTCATTTACAATTATGGTAATTCAAGGGTGTTGAAAGTTGAATTGGTAGAAATTTAGTTGAAGAGGGTTTCTTATACTAGGGAATACTTGATTTAGAGTGTCATTCACTAGGGTAGTGCTTTCAACGGGTTATATTCAAGGCATTATACTAGTATTAGGGTGAAAATCTAGTTACTGTATTTATTAGATATGGAGGCTTATTTGGCAGGTAACTTGAGAATTTTGGGAAAAATTTTATATCAGTCAAGGGGTAGTTGTTGGGATATTCATGATTATAATATAACTTTTGGGCTCTGACTGGGTTGCATTTTAGTCTCTTGTTTTTGGGGTTTGACAAGGGCCATTTACCTATGTTGATGATAAAGTCAGAGATGTGGGGGAAGTTGTGCGTTAAATAGAAAATAGTTCTTGAAAATAGAGGTACATGATTGTGCATACGTGTCTATTGATTATGTCCTTTAAGCATGAATTAAGACCTTCTGGTTGTTATGCGAGGTTAGAATATTCAATATAAGCTCAGCTTCTACAATTGGTTTGGCAGAAATCAAATCCAAGTTTGTCTGCAGCTGATTCAGAGGGGACTAGGTCTTCCGCGATGGTGACTAGTATCATCCCCAAAAGTTAAAAATACCAAATGCATGATCGTGCTCCCATGACTGGTTAATAGAATGATAGTCAGTAGTCCATCAATATGTCTTATTTAAGGGGAAAGTGTGAGTGACCTTAACTGTATGGCCCTGAGGTAAGAACCAGATACCTAGTGTAGTTTCAGTAAAGTTACCCCCAAATGTTATGGGCCTGGAGCGAGGAAGGTAGTACTCCCGAGTGGGATGATGATTTCTCAAAGGTTGGTAGATTAAGAGACAAAATTTGGTGGGGGACATCCATGTTGGCAGGGATTTTTTGTTGACTGAGTGTACTATGTACAGTGAAAGATGTTATGTACTATGTAATATCAAGGATCTTTAGTATTGACTAAAAGAACTAGAAAAGAAATGGGTAGTCATTCTTCTCCTGAATAGTCAGTGCTTCTAGATGGGAGCAGAGCACTGCCTCGAACCAAGCTTCACAGTCCTTCGGAAAACGATACATCTGGAAAATATGGCAGACATCTGGGACAGTTCTCAAGAAAAGAAGGGCTGTTTGAGCACTGAGAAGCTTGGTGCTGTCCTGTTGAATATGTTGAACGTTATGGCACAACATTGGGCCAGATTCAGGGGTGGCAGGCAGGTGGGGATTACAGGAACCCTGGGATTTTTATGCACTTCTTTGTTTCATTATTTAAAGAAATATATTGAAATGAGACAGAATAATCATAATGGATTGTAGCACACAGCCAGTAGCATATGTGAAGGTGAAAAGGATCAGAAGTTATAAACCTAAAAAATATAACAAAAAGGCATCAAATTGACATAAAATGAGAACAAAGAAATCATTGCAGATCCTATCTGCTGAACAGCTCTAGAACTACAGCATTTTCTCTGTAATTCAACATTAGTAAACAGAAAAGAAAAATGAAGAGCCCCTCGGACTATTTTTTTTTAAATTACATAAAACAAATGAGAACACCATTCTGTAGACTTACAGAAATGTTGCCAAAAGATAACATTTGAAAACTGGTTGGTATTATGAATAGAAAAAAGGAAACAAATAGTATGACACCTCAGCAGAAAACTCTGAGAAGAAAATACACACAGGAGAATAAACAGAATTTTTAAAAAGTTTTAAAGCTGAGTAAGATAACGAAGGACTCTATGTGCACTGAATTAAAATTCATCCCTGAGGTGCTTGCATGAGTGCACATACATGCTCACATATGCATATACAAGAAAGAAATTGAGTATACAGGGGAAAAAGCGAATGAGTAATACATGCCAGAAACTTGAAAATTTCTTCAAGAGTAAATGGGAGTGGTGAGGAAAAAAACTACTAAGATGATATAGGTTATAAAGGAAAAAAAATGACTTAACCTAAGCATCATAGGTGTTTCTGTATATTTAAGGAAAATTTGGACAGAAGTAATGAGAATCTTAAGGAAAATAGATCTCAGCTGAAAATATATTCTGGTAGGCAGACAAAATTAATAAAAAAGATGTGTGCATTTTTGTCAAAATATTTTAATTGTAACTAGTTGTTCTGTTTTAAGCCTGAGGAAAAATGATACAAAGAAATACAAATACACTGGCCCCTAACAACATTGAATGTGTGAAAGCAGTGGGCCAACTTCAGCCTAATTTTGGAGGAAAAGGTTATAGCTTTAGAAATGTGCATCCAAATGAGTTGACATTTCTATTTGAAGGCCTTAGAGAAATATTTGTATATATGTGAAAGCTTAGCAAATATACTTCAGGTAAAGGCTTTTGATAAGTACTCTTTATGAAATCTACTCATAAAATAAGAATTTAGTCGAAATAAAAAAAAATCAAGAATGGAGAAATCATGCAGTAAAAAGAGCTGTAAGTTGTAAAAAAGAAATACTAAATGTAAAAATAAATTAAAATATTCCCAAATAAGGAAAAGAAGATAAAGAATACAAAAATACTTCTCTCGAAATAGCTTAAAAATAAAAATACAAACTATATCAACGAAGACTATGGATGTGAGTTGAATTAGGGAATTTAAGAATGTTAAATTTCTCATTTTAAGGGGGGGAATACTTATTTTTAAATTCTGGATTCTATTACTAGAATATTTTTTAAGTTGAAAGTACTTACCAGTGGAAAAAACAAATTTAAAATCAAAAGAGAAAAATAAAACCAAGCAATATAGCATCTATGTAGTATAAACAAACAAGAAACTGAATAAAAAATAAGTAAATAAATGCACAAGGAAGATATAAACCAAATATTTTAATATTATATTTTAAAAGCAGGATAGAAAAATTAAAGCATGACCCTAAAACAAAGAAAATACTCTGAAGTGGTAATTTTCTCTCTAGTTTTTTAACATAGTGGTAATTTTTCTTCCTTCTTTATGTATATTTTCTAAGTTTTCAAAAATGACAATAATTTTTACAATAAAAATACAGGTTGTGATAAAATAATGTAATGGTAACATTGGCTTCCTGTAATTTCACTTTGGATAAAAAAGAGATGCAAATGAGGGAAGATATGATGATCTTATAATAAGGAATACAAAATTAGGTATTAGCTACCATTGTGTATAAGAGTAATGTTTTCTGAACTTCTAGGCCAGAGAACGTAAACATTATTAAATCCTAGGAAAGAAATGCTATCTTTACAGTGAATGGCATATCAAAGCCAGGGTGTGAGAATGTGTCTAAGTGTGTGTGTGTGTGTAGTTATGTGTTTAAATAAATTTCCTCAGCCATAACTGACAATTGTAGATTGTAACATTTGCATATATGTGAAAGCTCAGCACACACACTGCAGATATAGGGTTTGATAAGTACTTTTAGTGAAATCTATTCATAAAATAATAATATACTCAAAATAAAAAAATCAAAGAATAAATCCTGCAGTAAACAGAGCAATAAGTTGTAAAAAGATAAATACTAAAGGTAAAGGTTATTCTAGGTATAAATCTCACTGTCCAGTTAGTTCTTACTTAACTTTTATATTATCTGTTGAGATATGTTGTCAATCAAAACTTATATTCCATATATATATATATATATAGTATCTCCACAGAAAACTTTATTATTCAAACTCCTAAATGTGTTCTTAAGTATATTTCACAGTTTATTCTGTGTGTGAAACAAGTATTTTCTCACTTATAAATTACTAGATTCCTGATCCAAGTAAGATGTGTATGGTTTCACTATCAAAGGCTAGAAGACTCATATCATTGACTCTCCAGGCCACTACTGCATAAGCAAGCTGGAAATCAAATTGCACCAGGAGGCACATAATTTATGTGTTAAAACTACAGGAGAAACCACAGCTGAAAAATTATCTTGGAGTGAACAAATGACTAAAGTATCAGAATTGCATAGCTTAAGTGCAACAATATCTTACAAACCCCATTCTAAAGGGACAGATTATCCATCAGAGAAAATGAATACATGCTAAGCATAGAATTTATCAAATAGTCCATCTTTAGTATCAATTTTTCTTTTGATTTTTGATCACTTTGAGTACAAAAAGAAGAGATGGGATTCACTAGAAACTATTTTTCAGAATAAATTGCAGCCACATAAGTATAACATCTGCTAGAGAAAAGCCAAACCAAAAAATTCATTTCATCTATTTTTCTTTCTGTACACTAGATACTTGCATAGCACTGTATGAAGAAAACATTGCTGGGCCTTTGGATACAATAACATCAAAAACAAAATGTCTTTCTGAATAAAATTACTTCACTATATTTTTTAATTGTCTTTATCTTTTTCAAGACTTGTTATCTTTCGAGATATGTTAAGCTGGCAGTAGATGTGGTAGCAAAATTGAAAAATAAACCACTTTTTGGCTCTTTTATTCCTCACATTCAAAATACATAGTAGAAATTTTTGTGCCAGATTGCCCTAAAATCTTCATAAAGTAGTGCTTGAGTCTCTCCATTTCTTGCAAGTTATAGGCAAAATGTTCATATTTAAGTAATGATTAATAACTCTTAGTATACATTAGATTTTGCTGTATCATCTAGTATTGAGAAAGTCATTATTACAGTGATGAAAACGCATGGAGTATAAGATAAAACTGCTGTTAAAAAGTAGTTAGCTATATATTGCTTAGCTTACAGAATTCTTATTCTCTTATATTTTAATCTTTTAAATCAAACTACATGAAGAAGTTGAATCTGTACATAATATTAGTATTCTCAGAGGAATAAGATTTTATATCCAAAGGATGTATTTGAAGATATAGAAATGAGAGAGAATAAAGAAAAATCAACAATAATTTTTCAATTTCTTGCATCACATATACTAGTTTTCTCTGTGATTTGGAAATTGTGGGCATTTCGTATATTGCAGTACATTTATAATAGCCATAACATGTACTTAGGATTGAACTTTCTTCATATCTCAGTCATCATCAAAATAGAAAGTAACATTCCTAGAAGAAAAGCACAGACTTTTCTTCAATTCTAAAACTAACCAAATAAGCAAATGACAAAACACAAAACAAAATAAAACACAATCACTGATACTGAAATGGACACAGATAAAACACATTTACATAAATAAATGACTTAATTTATGCGAAATTGTAAACGTTTCCAAATGAAATTTTTCCCTTTAGTCATAGCTTTTGACTGTTTACTACATAGGCACTTCATTAATACCAAACTTCTATAACTCATTCATCATCGACACTAAGGAATTAAAATCAAAACTTGGGAATACCACGATTTTGTTGAGCAGGGGCAATTTTTTTGGTTCCAGTTGATAGTAATTTAATAATGGGAGATAGAATACAGCTCTAAATCAGTAGTTCTGATCAGGGACAATTTTGTTCCCCAGAAGACATTTGGCAATGTTTATAGACATTTGTTTGTTGCAACTTTCGGTGGTGGTACTGGCATTACTGAAATGGATAGAAGGAAAAGATAGTTCTAAATATCCGTCCCTATAAAGGAAAATAAATTACTTGGCAGAATGCCAAGAAGTTGAAACGCATTGCTCTAGATAACAAGGCATTTGGGTAGAGAAGCAAGTTTTATCAGGAAACATTATTTTTTATAAAATATCTCCCACCAAAGCTTGAAGTAATAGTTTAGAAAGAATTTTTTTGATGGCATTTATAAAGAATTGTGACTTTGAAAGAGAATTATAAACTTGAATTTCTAGCATTTATAAAAATTTTTACAATAGAAAATTGGAATAGAACACAATAGAGCTATGGAAATAGATTAAATTAACTTTAGTTGAAAATAGGTATTTATCATGTAAAGTAGCCACAGGGCTCCAGAGTTAAAAAACACATTCTGAGTTCTGTTGACTATTGTTTTCACTAGGGCCCTAGTGAGAATAGGTCATCAGTGTTGGGTCCCAACTGGCAGTCGGTTGCATATCGTATATTATTTGCTAAATATTAAACTCATGTTAACTGTATTAATATCACACCAATCCATGGGTTCTGTTTCTTTGAAATAATAATTTCAGTTGCATTTACACAGCTCTGATATCAAAAGGCCCCTTCAAATAACGTAACTCGATGATAAGTAAATCAGACGCACCTGTATTTTCCATCTCTAGTCTGATGCTAAAAATAGGTATAGCAAATAACCATTCTACTTACAAAAGAATGTGGAAATAGCATCTAATGGAATCTGATTTTCCATAAAGTACAATTTTGGGGAATAGAAAGGGACAGGAAGAGCTTTGGTTTGTTCAGCATGGTTGTCATGCTACTATGTATAGAACCTTTCTATTGCAATGTGGAGTCTCTGACAGGCACAGGAAGGCAGGGAAAAGCAAAAAGTAAGGGGAGTGTTTCTACTTCATGAAGACAGATAATGCCTTCTCTGCTGTGCATTGAAAAATGACACAATGATATCAGTTTTCCCCTGGAGAGTATTATGTTCTAAGGATATAAAAATGCCATGTTTACTAAAACAGTTTTCTCAGAGTATTTAAGCTACATAAAGAAATGTTCTTATTTTTAAAAACTACCCAACACAAGCTCTTAAATATGTAGAATTTCATTTAAATAAGTCAGTCAACAATTTTTTATAAAGTATTTAACACTTCATTGTAGAAACATAGGCAAAATGACTATATTATAACCAAAATGAAAAATACTGTTCAATTTTAAAAATGTACTTAAACAAGAACCTGAAAAAGTTTATGATATGCATAACATTGTTCAAGCAAAATTGCACTAGTATTACATAAATCAATAGTTTATAAAGGCCTCAATATGGCAAAGTTTAGAAATAGGTAGTATGCATGCACATAGTACAACAGAAAGTCTTCTTATAAAACAGCAGTTTCTTTAATGCTTGTACAAAGGGATAAAGAGCAACCACATATTTCACATTTCATCTGTTAGGTTAATACATTATGGCAGCTAAAAGTCAGTCATGTCTATCAGAGGAACAAAAAGCCCTCCAAAACTTGTGAATAAATCTTTTGTGCCTTTAAAGATATTTGTATAAAAATGCTATCCATTTTTTTAATACAACTTAAATAACACTCATTTCAACTCAAATTTGAAGATAAACAAACCAAATGTGAATGGGGTCCATGTGTTCTGTAAAACCCAAGGAAACCTGAATACCAGAGCAACTGGCACAGCATTTAGACTCTCCACCTTCGATTATGGGCAGATCATTGTTCTTCTACAACTTGGAAGGCTCTTGAATATATTTTGGATAGGGCAAATAATGGATTACTCATATTATATCTTGAAAATATTTACCAATCACTATGTGTACTAAAATGTCTGCTTTGCCCTTTGTTTTTGACCTAGCAAAGAGGATTCATTCACATAATTGAAATTCTGTCATCAATTTGTGTGCTTATGTATTATTCTTTAGCGTTCAGTGTAGTAAGGGGTTGGGTTAGTCTTCCACAAAATGCATGTACTGGGAAGAAATACCTAAGACACAAGTACCCAATGCCCTGTTGTGCTCTAGGCTGGCTATCAATCTCAAGACTGAGGGAGAACAAAAGGTCTTATTTAGTAGCAAGTGCAGTCTGCCAACTTTCAGTTATATTTTTGCTATGTTCTACCACCTAAATATAACTATTGCTTACAAGGTGTATACATTTAGTACATCAGATAGAGTCCACTAAGTTTTGGAAAATGGAGTCATCTGTGTTCATGCAAATTATTAATTTTACATATTTTTAAATTTTTTCCTCAAAATTCTCATCTATTGGTTGGCAATCTAAGGCTAATTTCAAAGCAGGTGATGCTGAACTTGTGAGAGCTATATATTTTCAGCAGAGTCTGATTCAATTTTTATAGGCACAAAGAAGAGAGTTGACCATTCAATCATTTTCCCATCAATCAATTTAAAGAGAAAAATAAAATGACACTGTATTACAGCTTTCAAACCATATAATGGAAAAGTGCAGAGATTCTCTTTGATTAAGTACAACCAAAAAAGTTCATATAAAATAGATTGCTTATATTCACACTACAAAGGAATATGTTGTTTTTAATTTTAACAAAGTCAAAGGTGTGTCATATCAGCAGCATTGTTGTAAATTGTACTGTAGTGCAGTTCTTTTTCATAAAAATACCATACAAATGGTCAATCAATAGTCATCAGCAAAACATAAACCCAAAAACTCAGAAAACAATTAACCAGGAAAAAGATAAAGAAAGAGGTAATGCTGATGCCAAAACAAGTATAATACTATTGGAACATACAAAAGTAATCCTTATATTTTATACATTTATACAGCATATAAAAGGTATCACTGATTATGCCACTGTCTCTCTTATACCAATTTCTATTTTCTTTGGAAGCAGTTCTTTCCTTTCATCAACACTTCCTAAGGAGTTTCGACAGTTTTGCCCATCCATATATAATTTTGCATATACCGGATTGGAGTAATTTGTTGGCTGAAGGAGAAAAAAATATATAATTTTATTATTGGCCTTGGCCACATAATTACTTACTTCCTAGAATGTCCATCTCCTAATCGTAACAATATTTATATGCAATGCATTTAATTTATTAAATAGTAATTATTTAAAGGTTATTTATATGTTATGCTTACAGACTGTAGTCAACTCAAACAAGGTATTACATAAAACATAATTTTACATTTTGCAAGTAACTTGTAAACCTAAAAGGAGCTTTGCCATACATAAAAACCCAGAAAAAGTCTTTGTGAAAGCTTTGTTCACTGAGACTTTATTATAAAAGCATAAAATGTGAAACTAAATTGTCATGTTTTCAGTTTTTGTGTTGTCCCCTTATTGCTATTACAAGCCAATCAGCAGCAAGTAACATGTGTTTTCAGAAAAGCGTTTGTTTGGTGCTTATAATATTTCAATATGAACTTAAAAACAAGTAAAGAAAAATGTAAAGAAATGTGTTAGTATAGCAGATTTAAAATAAAAGCAAGATTTTTTTTGCCTCAAACAACCTCTGTGTACTTATTAGAAATATTTTTGGACTTTTTCAAAGAATTGTGATGTACACAGTCATCTTAAGTTTCATAAACACTTCACAGCATTTTGAAGTAGAATAGAGGCATGCAGTAGTTGACCTCTTTGAGTTGGAAAACATACAATGTTCATTATTTAACAAATTGCAGCTTATCCCAAGAAAGTTTTTCGTAGTGTGTGTTTGTTTTTGTTATTTTTTGTTCTGTTTTGTCTTTCCAAGAACAGCACATTAAATCTTAGTTACAACAAGGAAACATTATAAGCTTTGAGCCATGTAATTGAGACAAACATGATAGAGAATGAGGATGAAAACAGCTAATGGGAAAGAGGATAAGGGACAGAATTCTCATCCCTAGGAATGTTGATATGCATCTTTTCTCCTCTTCTGCTTAAAATGAACTATGTAACTTTAGACGGAACAGCTTTCTCTAAACAAAGGTTACTTAATTGAAACATGTTTTTGAGAATGGTTTTGTTAGACCCTCTGTAATTTCTCAATATGATGACATATTTTAAAGTACAGTCTATTTAACTGCACATCAAATTTGTATATATTAAATAAACCACTATTAAAGGCAATGAATAAAATCAAAAGTTTAAATTTTTCAGTTTAAATTTCTGGCTAGAGCTTCTTTTCTAAGAATAACAAATACTCATGTTCATTGTTAAGGGGCTATAACATTTCCAAATCCAGTAGAAGGGAGATTTCTACTTAAAAGGCTTGCCTAAAATGATAATGTTTTCGATGTAATCTTGTATAGACAGAACACATAACATAAGCCCCCAATCTAAATGCTATTTTGAAATCTCTTGTTAATTAAAAACTTAATTAAAAACAAGCCTCTAAGTCTAGTAATCAACGTTTGATTGCGACGGTTCTGTGATGAAATGGACATGAAATAATGAATATTCTTCTCTCACCCCAGCAGTTAGTGGTCCTTTCAAATCAGAGTTTAGGTAGATGGGCGGCGCTGTGTGTGAAAGCTTGAAAGCACTGGGTCCTCCCCCTATGTATCTGGCCTGTATATAAACAGATAACTTTAGTTTCTGATCTAATATTATGGCACCACTTTTCATTGATACATATCATGTTAATTCATAAAAATAACATAAAACCCTTTAGCCTTAAGTCATTTACAGTGTGTTCATGTTAGCTTTAACAACTCAAAACAACTTAAAAGATCCAATATTAATATTGGATTCAATATTAGTGTTGGATCTTTGTTTCACAGGTAGAGACATTTATTTCACAAAAGTCTTGTTCAGAAAATACAAAAAACAGTCCAAGTAAGAACTGGCATGAATTTGAAGATAAAACTAGTACATATTAATTTATCTCTTTTACACTCTTCAAACTATTCTGTGGTTGCTCCCATAGTCAAATCTATTTTATGAACTGTGTTAAGTACTTTCAATCCTTTTGATTATAAGATACCATTGAACTAGAAATGTTACCCTCTTGAAAATAACAGAAATGAGTGTTCTACAAAATTTTTTTCATATGTAATATAACTTATACTGATTAGACCATGCATATATCAAACCCTTGCAACAGAGTGAATATTCTGTAAGATTCATATGATTACTAAGGTTGCTTCAATGTGACCCTTTGTTTTTCACTACTGTCTAAACCTATTAGAACTAGCTGTAGTTACTCATTTGACAACAATTCACATTTACATTCAAATATCAGGATCCAGCTAGACTCAGTTATCTAAGTCATATTTGATGAAATTTTGGTTAGTCAGTCATCAAATTGGTAAATATTTATTGAGTATTATGCTCTAAGTACATTTGGGTGGCACTGAAGGTTTATCTTCCTAGAGTAAATGTGAAAGGTTTATCTAGGTTTATCTTCCTAGAGTAAATGTGAAAAATTTTTAAATGTGGTATAAAAAGCTATTGTCTTTAAGTGTACAAAATTGGATTAATTGTATCACTAGAAATAAAAGTGACGAGGAAAAAGTAAGAACCCTTCTTCATATGAAATATGCATAAAGTATATCCTCAGTAGTCTATATTATATGTATGAATACTATATTTTTATTCTTAAGAAAAATGCAAAGAATTTCAGAACTCTATTATTTAAGATGTCTTTCTCCTTCATAGATATAATAGATATAATAGATACACGTGAACAATATGTATTGTATCTCCACTTCTGTGATATTTTAAAGTAGAAAATATCAAATGTAAGGATACCAGGATTTTTTCCTTGAAAAATTTCAGATGTAGCAGTGAATTAATTAATAAATAATAACTATAAAATTACATCTAATTAGAAAAATATTATAGTACTGTCCAACAGTACACAATGTATCCATGTGAAAAGATTGATTTTCATAGAAGTGAATATTTGAGCATCAATTTCAGGCTTAGAAAGTCTAATCATGGATTCAGAACTAGATTGAATATGTGGGATCCTATTCAACTCCTTCAGGAACACCTGTGACTGTGATTGAAAAATAATTTCAATGTAGATTGGCCACATTGGATATTTACAATGCAAAAGTGCACTTTGATGAAGTAACTTTTATAAGTCAGAAAAATAACTATTAAATAAATAAGCCAAGAAAAATTGTTTCATAATAGTAAATTGATACTCTTAATTTAGAGAAAAATGTTCTAAAATTATGAGAAAGAATATTCAGATAATTCAGTGAAGTAAGTCTTCACAAGTTTAACTGGATAATTGTATCATTTAGCTATTTCTCTTAAAAGTTGCCAACCTGAGCTTATAGTAATAAAAACTAATACATTTTTAAATTTAAAAGACTGTGGATTGTCAAGCTATATGTATCAATGAAATGTTTTAAACTAGTAAGGATATTATGACAGAAAAATGTTTCTCAAAAGTAATTTAATTACAAAGAAGTCCAGGGACACAGCTTATCTGGCTCGTCATTTAAACATTACTGGAAACAACATATTTGACAATAAAGTACTGTACTCTTTTATATTTAAAAATACACCGATCAAGATTTTTACACTAAGCTGTATATCTAGATTTGCTGATACCTCAACACATTTGATCAGAGAATTATTTTACATAAATTATACATATTTATGAGATACTGTGTTATGTTTTTATACATGTATACATTGCAGAAAAATAAAGTCAGAGTATTTAGCATATCTGTCACTTCATATATAGTTATGATTTTTTTGTGGTGAGAACATTAAAAATCCTCTTTTCTAGCTATTTTGAAATATACAATACAATATTGTCAACCACCATCACCTAACTGCAATAGAACACCAAAACTCATTCCTCCTATCTGACTGTGACTTTGTACCCATTGACCAACATCTATCTTACTTCCTCCTCCCCTCTCCATCCTCTAGTAACCTATATTCCACTCTCTACTTCAATATTAACTTCTACAGATTCCACATGTGAGTGAGATCATGTGGTATTTGTCATTCTGTGCCTGGCTTATTTCACATGTAACAGTATTTTCCAGCTTCATCCAGTTGCCTCAAATGACAGGATTTCTTTCTTTTTTTATGGCTGAATATAATTTTCTTTATTCACTGTTGATGCACACTTAGGTTGATTCTATATCTTGGCTATTGTGAGTAATGCTGTAAAAAAAACATGGACGTACAGGTATCTCTTCAATGTACTGATTTCCTACTTATTATGCATCAATTAAAACAAAAAATAAATTTTAAAAGAAGGATGCCATGTCTGAGGTGATGAAAATGAAACTATCTTGTTAGTATCCAGTTTTTACCAAACCAAAACCCCATAGAACCACACTGTAAGGAATACTGGGAGGAATTGGGTAGAAATATGCCACCAAACTACTTTTCAGTCATATTGCTAGAGGCTGTGCATGTGTTGGTCTTCTCCTTGCATACATTTCAACCTTGAAAGTCAGTAGCTTTACTTTATAATAGACTTTTATCTATCTATATATCTATCCACCCCCTGAAGAAGACCTAAACAATTTGCTGTGTGATATCAATACTAAAACAATTTTTAAATGAGTTTTTCATTTGCTTTAGGTAAACAGATAATGAGTCATTTTCAATAAAAACCATATAAAATAAATAACATCTTTATAAATGAACTGAGCAAATAATTATATTTTCTAAGATGTATTACACTAACTTGAAGCTTCAGATGAATGCAGTCCATAATTGTACTTTCTCTTTAGAAGAGGCTATATCATTCAATACATCCTAAAGTCTCTTATTCTAACTTTAGATAACAGAAAAACTTGGTGAAATTCAGAACCATAAAACGGAGATGCAACTCAAGAATGTCAGTGCTCACTACCCATTATCTTAAGACATATTACCTTTGTTGGGTCTATCATAAAGCCAGGATCTAAAAGACCTCCATCGTTGTGATCATGATCTACCTCATACATGTTATAAGATGGATTGCCAATTTCTACATTTATTCCTCCATTTATAATAGGTTGTCTTCTAATTGTTTTTGTCCTAGAATATATGAACATTAATATGTGTGAGTTTTGTATAAATATCACAAGGTATATGAAATTATCATATTTACAAATTTACTTATTTTGAAATAAATTGAATAAATGACATTTGTCGGGTAACAGAGGAACAAAAAGTAGTACTTCGATAGGCCATTTTCCCAGTTGTTTGACTTAATAAAAACACACTGGAAATAAATACCTCCTAAATAGCTAAAACCACATCATTTGAAATTGAATATTTACCAATCAATTATCTTTTTAAATTCTATTTTTTCTCCTTTCTGAAAACTACCACAACAAAAGAAACTCATAGATTGTTTTCAATCTCCAAGTTACATGGTTAGAATCCTGATTTACATAATTCAAATAGTGACTCAAAAGCTCTTGATTTTTAAGCTTGTTTTGTACAAGTGCGAGTTTGTTACATGGTTATATTGCATAGTGTTGAAGCCTGGGCTTTTAGTATGTCCATCATCCAAATAATGTACACTGTACCGATTAGGTAATTTCTCATCATCCACCCCACTTCATTCCCTACCCTTCTAAATCTCTAATAGCTATCACCCTACACTCTGTGTCCGTGTGTACACATTATTTCATGGTCATTTATAAGTGAGCACACATGGCTCTCGTCTTTCTGTAGACAACCTACTCCTCTAGATCTATAAGTTCATTTTCACATAAATTGAAATGACACTTCTAAAGAGATATATCTAAATCAATGCACTATTTGTGAATGAAATGTACAAATTGGAGATGTACATATGCATAGCAGTATCACTGTATTGACATTACTAATCATACACATTAATATAAAAAGATGCTCCTCAGAGACCCTTCCTGTTTCAAGGAAAGACAACTGCAAATGTAAAATTCTACTTAACTTTTGAATAATATGATCTCTTGTTACTTTTGCTAGAATATATAAATGAACCATTCTATTAACATAATATGGGAGAAGAATTGTCTACATTATAATCACTTAAAAGAGAGGTATAAAATGATTTAAAAAACATTGGATTTATAGTAGGCATAACTAAATCATATTTTAAAAAATGAAAAAAAAACATTATGTTTCTGCACCTAGTTGTGTGATTTATTCACTGACTGCTAATCTACAATATTGCATCTTACCTTCTTTTTCTTTTACAAAGCACTAAACCAATTACTAAGGTGGTTATCAAAGTCACCAAGAGGACGAGAGGCACAATGATGGCAATGCTTCCTGGAAAATAAATGAGTGAATAGATGAAGAAATAAATAAAATGAAGTAAAAATTGATACAACTAAATACTTTATTACACCAAATCACTTGACCATTGATATAATAAAAATAAAGCTTAGCCCAAATGTTTATATTTCAGGTCATAATTATGTTATTGGAAAATTACTCTCCTCTTAAACACGTGCTCTGATGGAAATGTTTCTTTAGGTATCTTTCATTTATGTGTTGTATTTAAATACCTTGAGATTAGAGATCTGACGTTTTCTGTCAGTCTGTGTTTAGTAATTCCCATCACACATTTACTTGCAATGATTAAAGTACATGCTAGTACCTCTTTTGAAGTCAACTAAGACTGAATAAACATTTACACAGTTTCACTGACCACATTCCCACCCTTAGTTTTGTTCCTTTAGTTATCCATACTTTCTGGTCAGGGGTCCATGTGACAAGTTAAGTGGCAGCCTGGTAAAACAAAAGGGGTATCCAGTTTTAGCAAGACATATGTTGGGAGTTTGGCTTATGTGGCAAATGTCAACTATTTTCCTTTCTTCCATATATGAGAAAGGTCTTAGGTACTAGCACTAACAGAATATATCTTCAAAAGTGATCAGTGAAATTTGGTCTTTGTATTTATGCATCTGAGCACAGGGAGGAGGCAAAGTGGAGGAGATTTTATTTTCCATTTATATAATAGATTAGCAATAGGGTAATTGATTTTTTTAGTCAGTGAGTAGGCAGACAATAATAGCCCATTGCTAATAATGTGACCCACAGGAGAATATACCCAAATGTCACTTATTGTAGGAAGAAAACTGAATACAGTGTTACCTGATAACAGGAAAGTATGACATAGCTAATGTTAACTTTTCTTACTGAAAAATATCTAGTACACATGAAACAAAGGCTTTTGTCTACTTTGAATAAACCTCTGGTTGATACAGTCAAGTCAACTTAATCACCAGTTAACCTAAGAAACCAACAGCCCAACAACTAGTTAAAATTTAACATGGAGATCTTGAATGGATTAAGAATAGAACATTAAAAAGTCTTAAAGTATATGAATTTTTTGTGCAGATACATGTGCATGTGAAAATATCAAGGTAGAAATTAATGGTAATATTATGCACAATAACCAGCCACTTAGAACTGTATTATAAATATATAGACCTGTTTTATAGCCAGAGGATATCTGGTTGAGATAATCCATACTGGATTACTTGCCAAATACCAAAAATGCTTCATTAAGAAAATTTCATGTATAAGATAAATCTCTAATTTAGGACTTGGAGAAATACCTTGTGTAAAATAACCAAATAACCATCTCTTCTATTCACTTCTTTAGACACTTTCTAAAATGTAAAAGTCATTCTGTTTTTTCACGTAGTTATGAGAACTTACTGTGTTTGATATTACTATATTACCTCCTTTGTTTTGCGAAAGTGAACTTTATATGCATCTGTAATTTATTAGCAATTAATGAAAGTAGAGAATCTGGCACCTTGGATGATAATTAACATTTGTTCACAAGTTTTAAATACCAGAGAACAGCTTGGTTTCTTCATAAACTATGACTTCAACTGATTGATCATCACTTTATAAATTTATCTACTTCATTTTCCTCTAAAATTTGTGTAAAATTGGTGGGTGTAAAATACCTATCAATATAGTTTTAGGGTATATAAAATTTATTTTCTCTCAATGCAATTATAAGTCATTTTCTAAATATATATTTTACTTGTTCTACAGTTTGACATTCCTGTGAGGTAGAAAGCTGTTAATTAAGTATGCTGGAAAATAAAGGGTTTCTTTTTTTTCCCTTCACAGATGGCAGTTGCAGTCTCATATATTATAGCATTTTGTGTTTAAGAGCCTAGACTTCTGATATGTTTATGTAACCAATCAAGGTAACCACTATAACACCTAGTGTCACTGATAAATAATGCAGGGTAGAAGGCTGACAAGTTTTTTTAAATTTTATAAAATAGTTTTTATTGCTGGAAACCACAGGTATTTTTAAAATTATATAAAGATATTATAAAAATAAGTATTTTTCCTAGTATATATGACAGTAAATGTCATACTGTAAATACAACGACCAATCCCTATTGTAGGTGATTTTTTAACAGTACATTGTTAATGAAGTATTAGAAACTGGTTGAAAAATGTAAACTCTGTACTTATTAAGGGTGGAGGGGATAGCTCAACAAGTTTCTCATTAAAAAGTAGAGCAAGTCTTTGTTGCAACACGGTTCTGAAACCTCATCATGCAACATTTTTCCATTAGAAGAAAGAACTGTAAGTGCTGTGCTGAAGAGCCCCTTTCCATAGGACAGCTAGCACAGCACAGCAGTTGAGATAATGGACTCTGGAGCCAGGATACCTCTATTCAAACCTCACTTTTACTATTCATTACCAACATAGACTCAGGCACATTAATTATATTTGTCTCAGTTTACTCATCTATAATATGGGTATCATCATTAATAGTTATCATACAGTATTATAGATAGGATTATGCCAATCATAGAAAATGCTACATACACGCTTAATAAACAATCAAAACACATGTTCTTATAGCACTCTGTGCATGCTTCTATTTTGCACTTCTCACAATATATTGTATCAGTTTGTTTTTGAGATATTTGAGGGCACAATCTGTTTCTCTTTGTTCTGCAAATAGTGCAGTCCTTAGGATATTATAGGGTCTATAAATTCCATTCTTATTTAGCAAATATATCTTAAGTGCTTGCTGTGCTCCAGACCCTCAACATATACTCTATTTCACACTGAGAATAAAATGACCCATCTCTTACGTTGCTTGATGTATAACAGAAGATGACAAACAAATAAGTTCATTCATTATAGTAGCATGGATGCCTTATTAGGAAAGTATGCATTGTTCTGGGAATACAAAGGAGGTGCCTCCAACTAGATCTGGGCTGGAGGAGGACTCGTGTGTCTCTGAGGTTTAAGGAGCAAGTCCTCTGTAGTTCATGAAGAGACTTTAAAGGCCAAGAGGATTACGATTAAGGAAAAACAGTTGGGGCGGGAGGAGTGTGCTGGAAGGAGATGTGACTACAGTGAAAAGCAGAGGTGAGATTGTGAAGGAGTGTGTAAGTCATATAAATCAGACGGGCAATTGTACTATTTTCTCTTTTTAAAAAGATGATGTTGAAGAAAATTTAGGAAGGAACATCTACTGAATTTATTGTTTGATTCAACTTAGGAAAGCAAAGAGAAGGTTAAGTATGGAACTTAAGTGTTGTTTCCGTAGCCAGGTGGATTAGCTCAAGTCTCAGCTAAAGTATCACCACCTTTCAGCCATCCATATGGACAGACAGGCAAAATAAGGTATATGAAAACGACTGTGGTTAGGGGGTGGTGATGAGATCATTTGGGAACTGAGCTTGAGATTACTGTGGAATATAGATGATACAGATACAGGTATATCAAGCAGTGAAATATATGTCTCAAACTTAGGAGATAAATCAATATCGAGCACAGGAATTTTGGGGAATCAACAGAGTTGATAACTCATGTCAAGGATTTATGTCTTGGCAAGGAAAGTGTATCCAGGACAAGGGGAGAGTATCTAGTGATAAACAGGTAAATTAACCAAGCAGAATAGAAAGAAAATAATGTCACAAAGAAAGAGTTGCTTCAAAAGAGGTAGAAGAGAAACCAGAAGTGTTCAGTATCATGAAGGTCAGAGGAAGAGAATATTTTACTTACTGATCAAATTTACAATAGAACAGTATTAGCGTAAATTACATAATTACAATGACTTCCTTTGACATGTTCTTAAGTTTATGTTTATAGATATATATAAGTGTGGAGTATATACATTTGTTGAAATTAGCATGCTTTCTCTTAAGCATTTTGGTATATTGTAATGTTAAAAATTGTAAAGAAAATACGTTCCCAACTTAGTAAAGGTGATCCTTCCAGTGATTTTCAAGAGGCTGCCTATCATCTTGGTCCTGTATCTCTAGCTTCACTTTGTACCACTCTTGTCCTCTTGATACCAGCACACTGGTCTTCCCTCTTCCTTCAGCTTCAGTCTGCTGGACATGTCTAACTCTTTCTCACTCCACGGTTGTTGTACCTACTGACCTACTGTCTTTTTTTTTTTTTTGAGATGGAATCATGCTTTGTTACCCAGGCTGGAGTACAGTGGCACCATCTCGGCTCACTGCAAGCTCCGCCTCCCGGGTTCACACCATTCTCCTGCTTCAGCCTCCCGAGTAGCTGGGACTACAGGTGTCCGCCACCACGCCTGGCTAATTTTTGTTGTATTTTTAGTAGAGACGGGGTTTCACCGTGTTAGCCAGGATGGTCTCGATCTCCTGACCTTGTGATCTGCCCGCCTCGGTCTCCCAAAGTGCCGGGATTATAGGCGTGAGCCACCGTGCCCGGCTGTATCTGCTGTTCTTTATTCTTGTACCTTGAGCCTCAAGTCTCAGCTGAAGTATCACCTCCTCAGAGAAAGTACTCCTGGCCCCACTTTTCCCATGACAGTCTCTATCTTTGCCCTTTTTATTTTTTTTTGTTTTTGCTTCCTTCACGGGCCAATCAAAACTCACAATTACTTTTTAAATTTGAATATTTCCTTTTTTATTTGCTTCCTTGTTTTATTGCTGTTTACTCCATTAGAACCTCAGCTTCATGAGAAGAGGCACTGTCTGCCTTCCTCACTGACCTGTCTCTGGAATCTAGTGCAGTACTTGACACTTAGCGGAGACTTGATAAACCTTTGCTTTGGGAGAAATGAAAAGAAAACATTATTTTGTTGCGTTTTTCAGTTATATCTCTATATTTGCAAATTTATAATTCCTGGTATAATATAACCAGTTTTTTCTGTATTAAAATATAATGGATAATATAAAATGATAAAGACAAAGTAGAAAAAGAGATACAATGACCCCCAACAGATATCTTGCCCCTATTGTCACTATAGTAAAATACAGCATCTCTACTGTACCACAAATGCTGGATATATTTTTATCTTTCATAATTTCAGCAGATACAACAAATAACACAATTCAAACACTGATCATTCAATGCTCAATTTTATGTAAATTTTAAAATTTTATGTAAATTTAAAATAGAAGTATGAAATGAATATTTTATCATCCTGAGTTTAAAACTCTTCAAAATATCTTCATAAGAGTCAGACTAGATTTTTAAAATGGAACCTGAGCACAAAGACCTAGATAATAGATCTGCCTAATTTCACAAACTGCTTTTTAGATACTTTAAACATCAGAAGCCAGTGAACATCACTACCACTATTCAGAGATGATTATGAAGATCATGTACAAATGAGAAAAGTAAATCTCTGTATAAATTGATAGTAATTAGGCAGACAGAGGCAATGTATTCTGGACTACACCAACGAAGGTCCACTGATGATGGAAATGCAGATTTGAAAGCACATTCCTAAAGTTTCATCTTCCTTATTGGGTAGATGACTTCTGCTCAAGTTTGGGGAAGGTTTGACAACCATTCAAAATCACTAGATTTTACCCAAAAGAATAAAAGTAATCCTCTTTCATGGGAAAGGTCAGTTTAACTACCTTTTCCCTTCTTTCAGAGCTGCTGAGTCAAGTTTCTCTAAGCATAAATGTCTGATGATAAGCGTCTAATAGAGTCATTATTTGGTCAACTTTGCTCAAGTCTGTGATAATGTGACATACATGTAGCTAATAGCCCTTTCAAAATGCATTGATAATTCTATTAAATTTCATGACTTTAAATTAGTGATGGGAGAAAGAGCTTCAGAATCTTTGGAAAGGGTTACAACTATTTGCAACTCTTTCCCCTATTTGATGTTCTTTACTTTAGAACTGTTGCATGTAATTAAAACCAGTTTCTTACATTTGCCCATGCAAATCGTTGGAGACCTCACTCTCTAACAGGAATGCCTGGAGCATTCCAGCTCCAATCCATTTTCCAAACACCAAACTTTCACTTTGTGGATGGAGCGTATACAAAATTTCCAAATTCAGTACACATTCTATGCTATTTCTTGTCAGAGAGCTTTAAAATTTTAAATACATTTTTGTTGATGCTCTAAAAAGGCTATGTATTCTTTTTATATTCGATCATTGAGAAACTACTGTTAAAAAGGCTAAAGCATCTTTTCAATTCCTAATTTATAAAGGAAGCATGTTCTACAGGTTGATAACTTCAAATGCATTTCTTTCATTAATGCTCTCAATGATTGTTGAATTTTGAAAATAGTTTATGAAAATCACATATAAATTAGTATGCCTCCAGAGTTATTACTGGTAATAGTAGTTTGAGCCCTAAATCCTGGGAAGAGATATAAAGTATATTTTCTTTTCTTTTGCATATCAAATTAGGCAAGACACATTTTGCCACTGCTAACCTTTTATCAACCAATTCCCCCATTCCCAGTGTTCTATTCCTACAATTATATGGTTATAGCTTCCCTATGACCTCTCCCTTCCTTGACCTAAGGAGAGCACACAAATTCTAAGATCAACTCAAAATGCTCCGTAACCAAAAATCACCTCACCTCACCTCTCCAAATGTAAATATGCATGCCAAGACTGTTTATTCTAGACCTATTTTCCATTTTTCAAAGGTGCCCAAGCTTAATAAATCCAAATTAACCTCTAAATTGGGAAAAATTGGACAAGATATCAAAACTCTCTGGGGACAGAGACAACAAATGGGAATGTCAGCAAAGATGGGAAGCCTGCTTCTAGGGTACAGAAATGATATATTTTATGCTTTAATAGTCTCTTTCCTTTTTCACTAACTCTGAAACAGTATGCTTTTTGCTTGTTTTTATGAAATCCTTCTCACCAGCAGTAAAGGACTAGGGAAAAATTACTAAGGTAAGCAATCTTCCATCAAGGATATTATTTTTCCTTCACAAATTTATTTACACCCAATAGACAATACAATTGTTTCAAAGGTTTTTCACTCATGGTAAAATTAATGACAACATGTGTGAATTGCAAATTTTATTTCTGACTGTTATTTTGAAAACTTTGTAACATTTCAGGTTGTCAGAAACTGTACACAGACACACAATGATGATATAGACACACCTGACCCTAAGCCTATGGCCGCACAAAAAAATTTGCAAAAATGGTAATCTATATTTTAATATACTTCAAAACCAATACTTCAAAGATAAAGAAGCAATAAATCAATGTAGATCTTTATTAAGAATTGCTTGTTAACTTGCTTCTCTTTCAGACTAACCAATAAAGTCTGTCTTTTTCCCCCCATGGCACATTGAAATGCATTCCAAGACAATACACTTTGCTCTAATTAAAACATAGAATTAGTTTTATTCCTGGAGTATTTTCACTTCCACTGTGGTATCTGCGACTTTTGCAGCTGATGAACATTTCCAAAGAAAAGCTTATGCTAGGTTAGCAGATGTGCATTCTGAAAACTCCCCAAATTTGAGATAAACTCTCCCAGCCTAGAAGAACACGACCACACTGGAGCCTGTAATTAGACGAGAGCTCTGTGCTTCCTCTTTAAAAAACACCTCAATTGCAGTGAATCTCTTATAAAATTCCATGAAGATTTCATAAGACTCACCTCACTCAATAATGAGATTAAAATGATTTATATACAGTGTAGAGTACCCAAAATATTAATCTGAGAAACTTACTTGTGCTGATGTGATCAGACTTGCTGCTCTTTGGGGCTGGCCTTTCACACTGTGTGCCTGACCAGTTGGTAGAGCATCTAAAAATATCCAAACAACAAACAAAACAGATCAGTGAATAACAAAGCCCAGCAGTCTGCTAATGTAGAAGTTTTAACAAAATGAAATGTTACAGGAGCCAGTCAGCACAAATTCATGAATATTACATAGAGATTTCTGCTGATTTCTTGCATATTGTTAGTATGCTGAGTGTAACTTTCATTGGACTTCATTTGTTAAAATACTTTTTAAAATGTAGATTTATAGACATTTTACTTATTCTGTGTTAAAATTCGCACATTTTATAGCGATATTGAAATCTTCATTAAGAATTGGAAATTAATTCGAGAGTTACGGAAAATTACAAGTGGCCACTTACAAAAATTGAGTTTGCATGTTAAGCAAATCCTTCTATAAGTATCTGTGACTTGTTTTTCTGGTTGTTCTAAGTACAGAGTGGAACTAACTATCAAAGAGCAAATAGTCATCTGTCTATAGTTCAAGCTGTGGAGTTTTTACTCTCCTAAGTAGAGATAACAAAATACAGGGCTTTCCCATTTTAAATCATACTTCTATTAGCATGAAGTCGAGAATGTGCCCAAGTTTTTATTGGGAGAAGTTGTTTTTCCCATGTAAGTACTGTGACACTATGGTAAGAAATAGAAGACAATAATAGATCTGATTAAAAGCCACTATTTAAACATAAATCACAACTATGAAATTAGCTAGTTGCATCAAAATAAATGCTGGAATAGTTTTAGTTGTGTTTAAACAACATCTATTGGCTAACATAAGATGCCTTTGTGCATCTGTCACAGGAAATCCACAGAGAAACAATTTAATTGGCTTCAGTTTTTAGTTAAAATGACTGTCAAATACCACCATATCAAGAATAGCTGTACACAATAAAAAAAACAGCTTCTAGAGCCATTCCAAGTGTAACTCTCTGGGCATGGTGGGCCAAACTAAATAACTGCAATTTCAGTGTCTCTGCCAATTCTGACATAGCCAATTTTGATATCTGAGGCTGCTTCCTGAACTAAGCTTCTATGATGCTGTATGAATTATCTGTGATAGTCATAAAATCAGTATTGGCTGTCCTAAAACATGGGCAAACTCTCATAAAATCATTATTACTGACAAAATCAAATAATAAACATAAAAGTATTCCAAAGAAGCATATATAGACGTGAACACAATTGGCAATAAGGATACTATTAGATAAGAGTTATTTAATTAATAATGATAAATTTAAAACTATGAATATGGAACATGATTTAAATGAAAATTAATATTATTTATATTATGATTCAGGGCATCACTCATACATTAGCTCAACTTTTGTTGCTACATCATAAAAACTTACAAATTATATAATTTTCTATACATCATGTTTATTATAAACCATAATACAAGTAAATCATTAACACAGATAAATGCATTTAAGGCCAAGTCTACAACTCTGTCTGTATTAATAAAGTTAGGTAATGAAATAAGGATATTTTCAAATCATTAGAATAAAGTGAACAACAAATAAAATCATTGTGTTTGTTTTTTCTTTTTAATTTGTGGCATTTGCAGATGAATGATCTAGAAAAATGTTCCAATTCTTCATATATTGTAATCATTGAAACAGTCCACAGATAGTTCAAAATAATATATTTGGGAACATTTTGCAAATTCACTTGGAGTGAATTCTAATGATTGTGAAATGCTTTTTGTATTATGTAGCTTTACATCTGTCAAATCTTTCTAATTTACCCCTGAGAATATTTCATATGCTCCACTGAAAAACTAATGCTGACTGCTTAGTTATTTCATTACGTATTAATAGCTGTTGTGTACAAGTCTACATGTGTGCAATTATTTTGAATTATTGATTAAAATATCAAAATTTGCTTTATACATTATCTCATTTAAAAGAGAAAAAAAAAACTAAATCAGGTTCATCTCAGATAAGTGACCCAAGGCATATTTTATTGTGTTACTGAAAAAAGAACTTCTGGGACTCATTAGTATACTTTTGGAAAAGTTTTGAAGTCAGAAAGTGGAATTGCTTGAGAATTAGAAGATTAAATTTACTTGATCATATTATGGTTCTGACATGAACATCACGTATTTTTAATAATTTATAAAGTAATTATATTTTGAGATCTCCAGATTAGCAGAAAGAGGTTTTATTTTTATTTTTATTTTTTTTATTTTTATTTTTTTATTTTTTGAGACGGAGTCTTGCTCTGTCGCCGGGGCTGGAGTGCAGTGGCCACCGGATCTCGGCTCACTACAAGCTCCGCCCCCCGGGTTCACGCCATTCTCCTGCCTCAGCCTCCGGAGTAGCTGGGACTACAGGCGCCCGCCACCTCGCCCGGCTAGTTTTTTGTATTTTTAGTAGAGACGGGGTTTCACCGGGTTAGCCAGGATGGTCTCGATCTCCTGACCTTGTGATCCGCCCATCTCGGCCTCCCAAAGTGCTGGGATTACAGGCTTGAGCCACCGCGCCCGGCCAGAAAGAGGTTTTTAAATAAAGAGGATAAGGATAGTGTGATTCTTATTCCAAATTCTAGAATTATTTAAGTAGGACAGGTGTTTGTTAATATTATGATATAATTTTCTGATTTATCCATGGCTTAGGGTCCAGTATTTATGATAGATAAAAGAAGTCACCTGCTAGTGTTCATAATCCTCTTCTCTTTTAAATTGTGGGAGCCCATTTAAATTCATAATCTTTACAGAATATTTTACTTATTATATATTGGAAAAAATCTCAAAGACTGTACTGGAGAAATAATTAATTTTAACAGTTATACATCTTAATGTGCTGATGATCACTTTGCCATTCTCCTTATACTCCTTATAAAATAATGTTTTATGGCCAAAGATAAAATATGTTCCACTGTTCTGCATTTGTCTCAGTCTTAAAAAATCTCTTTTGGGTTATTAAATAGAAATCATTATTCTTGTTGCCTACCTTACAAAATTATAACTTAAGGCATTTGCTGCTCCACGAGTTCTTCCAGTGGTTGATTTAAGACCAAGTATTTTTGCCATCTTTACAGCAACCCATAAATCTTCATACTTTAAGTAGACTACAATGATCAAAGCCATTAATGGCAGAGCATTTAGGAAATAAAATATGTGCAGATCATCAAAATCTCCTGTCCAATTCCTTGCTGAATGATTTGCATAGCCATGCTGACTATAATTTCTCTGGCATCTATCCCTTTTTTATTATTCCTCAAGCAAAATCCATAGTCCATGTACTGGTCATCTTTAATATGTACTGTTGCAATCCACTATTCTCTGCTATTCATCCGGGGACAATTATCTTCAAGTTAGCCCTGTGCTAGGCAATCTTTTTTGTTTTCCTCACCATAGCAAACAGCTCTGTATCATTCATGTTAAAATTGCAAACGTTTCCCACTGCCCTTTGTCTTCGGACGATGAAAATCAGCTTTATCTTAAGTGCTGATCACTATACAACTGTAAATTATTTAACATTTTAAACAATTCCGTGAATTTTAAGTATCATTGGATCAGGAACAAATGGATGGATAGATAGACAGGTAGGTAGGTGGATAAATAGATACTTATTGACTATTCAAATAATTATTTATCCTTCTTTCTTTACATCATCAAATGAAGGTACCACTCTTAGCAGTTTCCTGCTGTCAATAGCTGCATGGTAAAAGGTATTGATTTAACATTATTTGACTTCTCTTTTTTCCTAGCATTATTTAATGCTAAATTGTTTCCTTAATCTTATTCTTTCACTTCCATAATAGTTGTATCTATAAGTGCTCTTAATTAGAGCATATTTTATGGTATTCCCTTATGCTATTCCCTTATGTTCCAGACTAGAATAATGATTATGAAAAATGAGAAATGTTGAAATTCAGATTCTGGGGCCCCATATATCAGAGAATTCTTCAAGTAACTTGGGATTGTGGTCAGCATTCTTCATTTCAACAAGGTGAATCTGATATAAATAATTCACAGGTCACACTTCAAGAAATATTTGAGATACATTATTATTATTATATTCTTACAGACTTTGTTCTTATACAAAATATCATTCAATGTCTTATTGTGAGGATGAGAATAATAATACAAGTCCAGCATGATCGCTCAAAAGATAATATAAGCTAGGTAGAAGATCCCTACACAGTACCTGGAGTGTGCTTATTTATTTATTTGTTGTAACTAATTCTCATCTGAATGTTACTGTATGAAACACATGGTGAGTTAATTTATCCTGTCCCTGAGCAGTTTGTGTAATTATTGTATAGCTACAATATTTTTTGTTTCAATTATAATTTTCTGTAGCATAAGGGAATAACTTTGTATAA
Source organism: Colobus angolensis palliatus (assembly GCF_000951035.1). Lineage (NCBI taxonomy): Eukaryota > Metazoa > Chordata > Mammalia > Primates > Cercopithecidae > Colobus > Colobus angolensis. The sequence goes on from NW_012114566.1 coordinate 2,814,933, forward strand.
AAGCAAGAGTGTACAAATATTACTAGGAGGCACAATAAACACTTTTAGAATATCTAAATAAGTTCGGCTTTTATAAGGGGACAAACTATAATCTTTAAAATGAAAGTTATTACATTTAGTAGCATAACTGTAAGACATATATTTAAACTGTCTAAAATAATAACTCTGAAATAGTAGAGTAATTATTACAGAGAGAATTAAAATGAGATATAAAAAAAAACTAAAGGTACATTAAAATCTTCAGATATTGTCCTTCCCGTAACAATGATCAATTTAGATGAACTGCTCTTGTCATTTTGCAGAAATGTGGTCTAGAGTCAACCACTTTGGGAGGACTTCAAAATAAAATAATGAGATTAATATCTGCTCTCTCTTTTCATCAAATTTAAAGGTCATGGGATTCTTCTGACCACAGTGAAATTCAAAGGTGAACCTTACAGCAATTTAAAATTGAATTTCTCCTCATATATACGTGCAAGGTTGCCCTTATTAACCATGATGATGGAGGCATTCAGAAAGGAATAATCTTTTAATATACCCCTTTCTTTCTCTACACGGGAAAAAGATAAGTGGCACAAGGGGATTAAAGAAGCCTTGGGAAAATTGTGCATGGTGTCATGCATGTCTCAGTGCACTTAAAATCTCATTTAATAAAAATAAAAAATATGATTGCAGGTTATGCATCAATTTATGCAAAAGCATTTTCATATAGTGAAGAAAATCAGAAAAATGCAGTTACTTGCAAAATACTTTTTTTCTGGTTAACTCATCAAATTACACTCTTCTGGTGGTGAGCATATAAAACTATATTTATATAATATTTCTCACTCGAAAGATCTACACTCTATGTATCCCTTGTGTCTTTTGTACTCACTTCCTTTGCAGATAGTAGCACTGCAAGATGGAAAAAAAAAAAAAAAAACCGAAAACAACAACAACAAAACCTAGCATTTTGGGACAGATACTTAGATATTTATTCATCTGCTTAATTTTACTTCAAAACCTTTCCATCTGTTATTATTTTTGCAACAATAGATCAAATTAGGTAATTTTAAAATTCTTAGATGACATTATTTCATGTATACATAAGGATTCTTATTTTTTATAACATGCTTCAAAAATTTTCTATCTCGACTTTTATGTGAAATGTTACATGAGGTTCAGTTAACACTAAACTTTGTGCTAGATCCTAGTATAGGTACTTTCATATAAAAATATATTCATATCTAAATTCTATGAGAATCCTATGAGTAGACATTATACAGTGTATAAAATGAGGAAGCGCATGTTCAAATAATCTGCCCAAAGAAGCAGAATAAGTGGTAGAAATAAGATATATATAGCACTATTATTTAATCATTGTTTTAGACAACAATGCCATGATCCTTTTAATTCAATACAGAAGTAGGAAGAAATGCTTTTCCTTTCTTTCTCATGCCCAGGAGAGTACCAGGCTCTTAATTTAAATGTAAAAATATTATTTAAACAAATGCAAATAAATGCATTTTTTTCCATTGTAAAAGTGTAAGAATTACCACACTGCCTTGGACCTGTGGTCAGCTGTGTCCAATAATCGGTCCCTGTCCATGACAGTGAGAGACATATTAATCTCCTTCTTGAAATCAACTTCACATTTTTGTGGTGTTCCAAAATACTGTAGATGTATCTAATATATCTTTAAAGATCTGTCATTTATAAATTCATCTAAAGTGTATAAACATAAATATACACTTATGTCTCAATTCATACAATTTTGAATGTCTACAGCAAGTTACTGTATATTTCATTCATTTGGTACTATAATTTCTATTTATTCAATACTGTTCTCAATCCAAATTTGACTGTTATGTTTTCTATGAGAATAGCTAGGTGTTATTTTGCATTCTTTATTCAAATAGCTTAAAGTAGTATTTTAAATTTATGTTTGTTGTAATAAATTTACTTGATTCAACTCTATAATAATACATTAAAATGCCTAGTTTTAAACTATTACATTAAACATTTGTTAGCTAATACTGATAAGATCAGTGAGTCAAAACTAATATTATTGTAATATTGAGAAAATTTGATCAGAGTTTTTGATTTCTGAGAAGCGTTAATGTGGTAAAGTAAAAAGAGAAATGCCATATTCAATAAAGTGTTTATTGAACTAATAATTAATTTAGGAAAAGGTAAAAATTAATGAGAAGTTTCTGTTGAAGAGGTAGCCATGAAAGAAATGAAATTAATAAAATGGATTATTTAAGTAATTTATTCTAAGACTGGAGGAGAAACATAAAAGAGAGGATAAAATTTAGTTTACCAAGAAATGATTCATAAAAGGAAGTTTGTTAAGTTTGGGTGATTTAAGTATGAATGTTTAAACATAAAATGTTGTGCAGTCTGCTTGAGTAGAAGTGGTCACTGAAGTGTTCAATGATGACTAAATATGTATTAAAAAAAAATCTCCAGTGATGGAAAACTTTTATCATCTAGATATTCTAGAGAAAATTTTACTGAAAGCTGATGAGGAAGACACAGGTATTTTTCTGAGTGAGTAGACAATTTCTGTTCCACTGAATATATTACATACATCAACTGAAAAGGAAAAGGAACAATCATAAAATTAATATTAAGTAATATGGTAGATGTAATTGAAGACATAAAAGTAGGCCATTACATTAGAAACAGTGGTTACAATTCTAGAGCTAAAGGTGGGAAGAAAAATGGAATTCTAGAGCTAAAGGTGGGAAGAAAAATGGAATGTGTGCTGCAATACCAGTGGAAAACTCCCAAGATGAAGGTCAATTCCAAAACTGGTTTAAAAATACAAAGCCTTGGGGAGAAATCTCAATACTTAGTGCCATGCAGACAAAGTTGCTAGCTTGCTACCTAAATATCTTATGCTTTAGGGCAAAGCGAGAGTAAACAATAAAGATTTCTTCTACAAAAACTCAACAAAGGCCCTTCCTATTTCTTAGGGTTTCAGAGCTACAGGGTGATGAGACCTGAAATTATAAAGGTGATGTCTAGCATATTCAACTGCAGTTATTAAGCACTGTTCAACATATATGTATTTATTCTATACAAATTTAAGGCAATAGTAGGATATCAGGAAGTGTTATTACAAGGTTTTGAGTATGTGAATGTCTTAATTAGTACAATATCTAACTCTGATTCTCTGAAAATATTCAATTCACTTTCAGTTCCAATGCTCCTGTGCTGAAATACTGATGCTAGCTACTTCATCACTTTAAAGTCTGAAACATTAGGAAATGAATAAGACATACAAATAGGATAGGATATCTGGTACTTCAGCATAGTCCTTGTTCTAGTTCCGAGATTTCTTTTTTTGTTGTTTTTGTTTTGTTTTTGTTGTTTATTTGTTTTGTTTTGAGATGGAGTCTTACTCTATCTCACAGGCTGGAGTGCAGTGGCACGATCTCGGCTCACTGCAACATCTGCCTTCCGAGTTCAAGCAATTCTCCTGCCTCAGCCTCCTTAGTAGCAGGGATTACAGGCATGTGCCACCACACCAGACTGATTTTTGTAATTTTAGTAGAGATGGGGTTTCCCCACGTTGGTCAGGCTGGTCTCGAACTCCTGACCTCATGATCCTCCCACCACGGCCTCCAAAAGTGCTGGGATTACAGGAGTGAGCCAGCGCTCCCAGCCCCAAGATTTCTTAATGATTTCTACATAGCTACCAAAATGTAACACCAAAGCTTTCTAGGGACCTTGTATTAGTGTCAATTTCAACTACCCATTTACTTAGCATTTAGCCGTCTTCAAAATCTAGAAACTACACTCTCAATATATTTTTAAATTTTGTAATTGTTTAAAAATAATGCAATCAAAAAGTTGAAATAAACAGATAAAATGAGAAAGATTTGTTTAAATCAAGCTTCAGTATGAATTAACAAATTTGTCTATCTTGCATAAATGTTAGTCATAAAACTGTTACCAGATTTGTTTAACATTTGTAGGAAGATGTTGCAGACAGAAATTTCTGAAAGCTTATGACAAAATTACCCATTCACACACATTTCTTTCCTAATCCCAGTGTTAGATTACTTTTCTTAGACCCAAAGTGAGAAGGTTTAAACAGACAATGCCCAAAAAATTGATTCAGAAAGTAGAGACAAATGTCTTCACTAAATCTAAAATGGTACAAAATATTAAAGTAGTATTTTACATTACAGAGAATACTATTTGGAGTGAGTCAAAAATATCTTTACATATTTGATCACTGTACAATCACAAATATGCTGTATTTTATTTTTTTCTCTACTTATATATGCACTCATAAATTTCTAAAGGCACCTTTGACTGTGACTATGCTAGACTATGATTTACCTAGAGGTAGAGGTTATCAATTATTCATCTTTGTATTCTCTCATTTCTTGAACAGTATCCAGTAAATATTCAGTAGATTATCTTTTACTGATCAATATATTTGATGTTTGATAAATGAATAGACGAATGCATAAAAACATGGAAAAGGCATAGTTGAATACATAGGAATGCACATACATATATAGAAATTTCATATATATGTGCATTCCCTATTCTGCAAAGAATGTATAGCATCATTCATAAGAACATGCTTTCATCTAATTATCAACCAGTCATTTCTCACTGAAAGGAAGGTTAATCCACTATGGGAAACTTTTTACATATAAGACCAGAGAAAATAAGTTTTTAAATTTTATTCCTTCTTTCTTTATTCACTCATTCTTTAATTCATTAATTCTTCCATTTTTAAGTGAGATGATTATATTCTAGTACTTGGGCATATGTAAATTGTATTCATTCAGTCATGTAAATTGTGTGTCATTCAGTTCTTGTCCCAGGATGACAAATATTTAATTTTAGAAGTGTTCACTTGATGGGTACTTCAATGTGAAAAATGATTTTATATAAAAAAACAAACAAATATACAATTAAATGTAATTTAATTTTATCAATTCATTTAAATAAATGATTATTTTAAATTTAAGTGCTGGTATGGATGACACAAATAGTGTATGTGAGTTTTGGAATTAGCCAGGCCTGGGCTGAAATCTAGACTCCTCTCCTTACAAAACATGTATCTTCAAGCAAGTCACCTCATTTCAGATTACTCATTTCTAATAAGAAAGGAGAGTAATACTTCCTGCATGCATCACACGTTGAACTCAGATATAGCCTCTTATATTTTCATATTTTAACCCTTAGGCTTCCCCTTAAATCTACTTTCTTTCTTCTTTTACAGTTTTAATTTTTCTATTTTTTTTTTTTTGGAGACAGAGTCTTTCTCTGTTGTCAGGCTGGAATGCAGTGGCACAATCTCAGCTCACTGCAACCTCTGCCTCCCAGGTTCAAGTGATTCTCCTGCCTCAGACTCCTGAGTAGCTGGGACTACAGGCATGTGCTATCACGCCCGACTAATTTTTGTATTTTTAATAGAGATGGGGTTTCAGCATGTTGGCCAGGATGGTCTCGATCTCTCGATCTTGTGATCCACCTGCCTCAGCCTCCCAAAGTGCTGGGATTACAGGCGTGAGCCACCACACCCAACCCTTCTTTTTCTTTGTGTAAGGCAATAAAACTCAGAAAAAAAAAAAAAAAAAAAAAAAAATTTGCAGGTTTTTTGAGAGATTAAGAGATAAAATGTACATAAAATTTGTACCATCTGAGTTAGTTTAACAGCTGATAAATAACATGAATATTAAATTTAAAAAGTGCATATGGCATACCAATATCCATATAATTATAATGTCTGATTTTATTCCCAACAGAAAAAAATAGGCTTAAGTTTTTCTACTCCTTTAACACGATGGCTTTTTCTGCTACCATCCTAATGTGAAAAAAGGAGAAATAAAATATTTCCCTAAATTATGATAATATCAGCAATTATTAATCTATTTTCTATTCTTAAGCAAATGTTGCTGGTAAGCATATGAGTCTAATTCTTGTCTAGGAATTGTATAAAGTTAATTTTGTATCAAGTGCTAGGTTGAAGGTTAATTAATCTAATTTTATTGACTTGTTTAAGCATGAAAGATGAGCATGAAATAAACCTTTGTCGTTATAAACATCTGAAATATGAGGTTGTTTATAGCAGTAAAATCTAAGAAAAGCGGTCTAATAAAGACAAAATAATTTAAATGAATAAACAGTTAATAGTTATGCAAATAATATATAATGTATTGGGTTTGGTTTATTTGGTTATTCTGACCTATTTATTATATTTAAGGCTAAGAATATGTCCCAAATCAAGGGAAAATAGCATGATGACATCAGAACTGCTTGATAATAGCTCTCCGATATACAACTATGTTAATTGTTCTTTATTAAGCAGTGTCACTTGTACCTCAAAGCACAAACTAGAGTTTAAACTTGGACAGAAAAATATGATATCTGTGTTCCTTTTGTTCCCCATGGCATGACTAGCATGGCGAAAGCTAAAGTAACCTACAACCTCTTACCTAGAATCATAAAGGATAGACATTGATGTGACAGTTTTTCTCAGCCTTTACTGCTCCAAAGACATGCACATTTTAGAATTTGTTCTTTGAAAATATGCCAAGGGGGAGAAAGCAAATCAGGGACATACAATGTCCTGACTTTTGAAATGTGGACAGCACTGGCTGCTGAAGTTGAATTGCTCAATATCCCTGCTGAAAAGTTGTGGTCTGTTTGAAATCACTCATGACAACTTCCTTAGTCTCTTCTTAAGCATCCTCTAAGGGGCCACAAGGTCACTGGTCCACATTGAGGAGTGCTGCTCAGCCTGACAGCAGGACCGGTGAAGAGTAAATTGGGCAGCCTCCTTTCTGCAAGGCCAATGTTTTGAGGAACCAAAGCCGTAATTAGTTATCACAATATAGAGGAATAATTTCTACCTTTCTAAAACTTGTGACAGAAACAGAACTCATTATGTTCCTCCCAAATGCTTTCCGACAAATCTTCTCCAATACCTGTGCATTTTCTTATGTATTACTCACCCTAAGGACTTGGAAAATAATGCTGAACACTTAATAAAATAATTAGATTGGAGCAATCACAAAACTAAAGAATATGACGAAGTGCTTAATTCAGATCACTCTCTAAATGAATGTCCCTTTGGTACTTACATATTCATCTTGCATCCTTCTGCCTTAAAAAACATCCACTTTAAAAATATAAGATCTAGTTCCTGCCCATATTTTCTAAGGTAACTGAGGGAGGACACCCTAAATAGAACTTGAGCTGTCTGTACATATTGTAGCCCCCTTCCCAGTCATTAATACTGTCACTGTCATTGCACTACTAACCTTTCGTTTATGCCAAATTTTACCTAATTTTTGAATAACAAGCACTTTTAAAAAATACTCTTATTTTATTGCTGGACTCCTAGAAGTTCAAATTACAGCAAGTTCTGATAATTTTGTTTCTCATCTATTGCAGTGGTTTTTAAATGTTCATTTTGTGGGTTTACTATGTTGAAGACAATATTCTATGTTCTTTAGATTGTTTTTAATGTTAAAAAATGTAATATATATAAAGAGACAGATGTCATTTGCAATTTCCATATTAAGATGAGGAAAGAGGTTCAGAGAAGAGCAATTGAGCAAACAAAACAACGTGGAGTCCTGACAGTATAGACGGGCCTCTATACTGTTTTCTGTGCCTTATTTACCATTAAACCCACTAGCCATTTTTTAATTGAAAAATCTTTGTCTTCCTTTACATCGCAAATTAGGAGTCATTATGAAATCTATTTTTTCAAACCAATGGGATCTTTTTCTATCAGATCACTGTGTCATTAAGACTTTTCTAAGACATTCATATAGCTGTGACACTTCATATTTCAAATGTTATCAGTGTTCCTCTACTGCTATATGATGAATTTCAAACTCTAGCTAAGCATACCATATTCCTGAGAATTATTTCATGGTCTAATGTTATTGTCCAATACTCTTTCAACAGCACCATTTATCTCACACCACTCAAATGCCTGAAGCACAGACTGTATTTCTCCTTGCCTCATCTTTTTCCTCAAATACACTCAGAGGCTCCAAAGGACGGAGGATATACCTGACTTTCCTCTTATTCTCCATCTGTTTTTGAGAGACAATCACAAAGTAAAAACACACAACAAACAAAAGGCAAAGAAAGGAGAAAATGAAATAAATTAAGTTTTTCTAGTAAGTTAAGATACGGTATATTAAGCCTGTCTAGTTCTTTTCTTAGAGATATTTAATGTAAGTTCCAGAACACTCAGGAAACATCATATAATAGTTTTAGAAAGTATCACAGAGACGAGAAAACCGATCAAAAATAATAGTAAAATAAATCATTTTTCTATTATTTTCTGACTCTCCATTCTTTGAAAATTTATTAATGAAGGAAGCTGTGTTATTATAATTGTGATAGAATGATAAGCATATCATAAGCTGCCATACCCCATAATACAATACAGGAACTAATAGTAATTATTTAACACTATTCATTAAGAACATATTACATGGAGAATACATGCGACCTATTGGGGTAAAATAGATAAATCAGACATAATCTCTTACTTGAAGTAATTTACAACCTGCTGGAGAGAAATAGACATCTAAATTTAAAGACGCCATGGAATAGAACAGGCAGCATTCCCAGGCCAATTTCATAAAAATATGTTTCATGTCCAAAGGCCACACACAGATGAGAGGTCAATCGTAGCCATAAAATATGGAATATCATAGAGTAATGTGATAAATGTAAAAACCGACGCACGCGCACGCACACACACACACACACACAGATGATGAAAGAAAGGAGATGATTTTATAAAGAACCATTTTCCCCAAAAAGATAAACAAAAAACAGATGCCCATATAAATCTAACCAAAAAAAAGAAAAAAAAAAGATGCAGGCAAAACGCTCATAGCAAGTTACTTTTAGTGAAGAAGTAGAACATAAAAACTAACATTGCTATCTTGTTTGCGACCACATGGAGAATTGTTCTTGCTATGGGCAAGAAGCAATAATATATATTATAAGGAGTGTCCTGGAGTTTTGCCATCCTGCCATTTCAAAAACACTGAGTGTCTGAACTGATGTGATTTCAGAAGCAATGCAATATTAAAGTTAGGTCTTTTGAGTTCTCCCTTTTCTGACATTTCAAATAATTTTAAAATGTTGTATTTTCTTCTATTTTTAAAAGAGAATATGAATTACATAAAAATTATCTGTACAAATTAAAGATTACCCAAATTCCAGCAATAAGAGATGTCATTGTTAACATTTTTATGTACTGCCTTTAATATTCTCTGTGTATGTACATGTGTATTATACATAGATATATACACATTTGTCATACATATGTATATATAAATATATATATGTGTGTATATATATATCTTTTATAAGATTGGGTCATATGCTTTACATATATTACATTATTAGCCACAACTTTGTGGTGACTATTCCTACCTTTGTATTTATTGTTTTTGATTTGTTTCTGGGACGAAAATCCCTTTCCCTATATAGCCAGATGGCCCATTCCCACATTTACTTAAGGTCTTCATGCAAATACCATCATCTCAGGAAGGCTTTCACTGGCAATCCTAATATTAGATTTCAAATCTCCCCTCAAAATTCCATATCCCTCTTTTCTGCTCTGGTTTTCTCTTAACAGCTTTTAACATTATTAATACACTGAACAATATCGTAAACATTTATTTTCTTTATTTTCTGTCCTCACCCTCTTAAGACATGAAGTTCTACAAAGTCAATTTTTCTTTTTGTGTCTGTTTTGTTCACTGATATGTCCTCTAGTGAATAGCATAGTGTCTGGTATATAGTAGTTGGTCAGTAAATATCTGTTGATGAATGGATGTAAGAAGAGAATATTGGCACTGTAATATTTATATGTATAAATATATTTAAATTATATATATGTATAAATATAAATAAAATATATTATGTATATTTTAATCTCACCAGGCAATGTATGAACAAGGTAAGGGACAGAAAGCTGAGATTCTAATTCTTATAGTCTGTGGGTCTACTGGCATAGGGATTTATAATAAGTAAGAGGTGAAAAGGATGATTCTCTCTTCTGTAGTTGGGCATAATTTAGGCTACTTATATACCTAGACATACACTGCCATGTTACTTTAGAGCATGAGGGAAATAAATCATGAAATCATAAAGGAAAATTAAACAGAAATATGTATTTTTGACTCAAGAATGTTATGACTAGTTCCTCAATGTTAACAACAGTGTTAACAATAGGTTTTCTGTTACTCATTAATTTTGTTGCTAGTAACAATCTTTGTCTTTTCAATGTCTACATAAGTATTTTAGAGAAATTTGGGAAAAATTTGTATGTGAGACTGTGATTCTGGCCCAAGCTGTAACCATTTCTAGACAAAATCCAAATAGGATTCACATTTAAATACATGAACATCATAATTTTATACTATTCTAGTGAACAATTAGTCCAAATCCATTATTTTACAGACAAGGGAAATGGGACACACAGAGGGGATGTAACTTGCCCAAAGAGACAGTGAGCTTGAATCTATAACATTGGACAGATTTCTAATTCTTAGTGTTAGTTCAGAAAATTAATGATATGAGTACTCAGACATTTATGTAAATGTACAGAAGTATATATCCTAGAAAAAAGTAGTAAAATATGAACAAATACACACCTAATTATTGAATGATATGGTGTTGGTTAAAGTAGGGAAAATCCAGATATTGGAACACTGGGCACCCATTAAAACTAAAAGCATTTAATTATACAAACTAACATGCAATGCTGTTTGTAATGTATAGTAAATAAACATAAGAGTGTGTATCATTTTTTAGTATATAATCTGCAAAAGTATATTTACATAGATATACTTAGATATACATAGAGGAACTGAACAGAAACCAAAATAACAGTGGGTAATACTAGGAAATGTGGATATTGTAAGAAATTCTCAGAATTGCTAATTTTTTATTTCTAAAAATGTTTATGGTCTCATAAATAATAAAATAGGGAAGGTAAATTTAATACTGGCTTTGAAAGTTTGTTTTTTTTTTTAATTATAGTATGCAAGGAAATAGTTTATATTAGTCTCTGCTCGAATGCAGAAAGAATTGAGTTAGATGTCTTTAGGTATATAGAGAACCTTTAGTAATTTCTCAGAAGAATTAATATTAAAAAATCAGAAGAAAATGAAATATGTACAAAAATATAGACTTTTAATTTTTGCTACTTGACTACAATGACAAAACTTTAGCTAGGAGCTTTTTGGGAAAATAGAAGCTAGAGTATGGAATGCCCAAGGAAACTCCAGCAAGTTACCTCAATAAAACCATATATCACAGTGATACACCTTCAACATTTAAAAATAAAAGCTAGTTTTAATAACAAAGTCATGCAGAAATAAAAAAGACCTAGTGTCACTAAGCACAGATTTTAAGATTAGTTTTATCTGTCCCCACATAACATTTCTTTCCTATGGAAGTTTTTTTATGTGCATACTATTATGATCATCTTAAAGAGGAAGAAACTAAGGTTTGGAGAGGCTAAAAGGCTTTACCAACAGTAATGGAGGAATATGTATCTGAATCCAGGGAAGTCCGAATCCAGAACTTGAATTCTTTCCTGTTAATGTTTCTTCTTGTGGAATCAACATAGCTTCTTTACTGTCTGGCTCACCTTTGATAGTGAAGATACTGGCCAATAAATGGTTCCCTCTAGTGTTGTCAACATAGCAGACTGATATGAGCAGAATATAAATTTAAATAGGCTTTCAAAATCTAGAAAACAGGAGGAATACTTCTAAAGTAGGGAGTCCTTGACCTCCCCACTCTCCTCTGCTATATCCCTTTGTGAATGCCAAGCACTGGTGATTTACATCTAGGAGAAGTTTATTCGTACATTCCCATATCTCCCTAGTCGTCAGTGGTAGGAGTCTGCAAGGGGAGTGGTCGCTGTGCTGTGGAGGATATATAACCAAAAAGAGGCTATGGAAATGTGCAAAAACCAATAAAAAATATGTTTATTTGTTTTATTTTTGAGACAACATTGCCCAGGCTGAAATGCAGTGAAGCAATCACAACTCACTGCAGCCTCAACTTCCCCAGCTCAGCTGATCCTCCTAGATCAGTCTCCCAAGTAGCTAGGACCATAGGCGCACACCACGATGCCTGGCTATATATATATTTTTTTTTTTTTGAGACGGAGTCTCCCTCTGTAGCCCAGGCTGGAATGCAGTGACCGGACCTCAGCTCACTGCAAGCTCCGCCTCGGGTTCACGCCATTCTCCTGCCTCAGCCTCCCAAGTAGCTGGGACTACAGGCTCCCGCCACCATGCCCGGCTAATTCTTTTGTAGTTTTAGTAGAGACGGGGTTTCACCATGTCAGCCAGGATGGTCTCGATCTCCTGATCTCATGATCCTCCCGCCTCAGCCTCCCGAAGTGATGGGATTACAGGTGTCAGTCACCGCTCCAGGCCCATGCTTGGCTAATTTTTTATCTTTTTTTGTAGAGATGGGCCAACTTTTGCCATTTTGCTCAGGTTGGGCCTGAACTCCTGAGCTCCAGTGATCTGCCTACCTAGGTATCCCGAAGTGCTGGGGTTATAGGCATGAGCCACCACACCTGGTCTGAAAATATGTTCTTAATAGACTGGCCACCAGTGGATTTGCCAGCCAAACTGCATCTGGTGATACATCAAAAATCCAGTGGTCTTCCTTCATTTTGCCCTTTCTCTGACCCCTTTAGTACAAATGGCAGCAGTTAATGCTGAGGTGGTTAAATCCATGAGCTACACCCATAATCCTTTATAGCAAATGACTGTTCAGCCATACCCTTGATTTCTTCTTCAAAACATACTTTCTACTTAATTTTGCAACATGACGAGGCTGAGAATTTTCTAAATTTTCAATTTCACTTAACAATTCCTTCAGTTGATCTTTCCCCTCTCATTGTTTACTACCAGCAGCAAGGAGAAACCAGGCCATGACTTTCACATTTTGCATAGTCTCTGCTAAATGTAAAATTAATCACTTGCAATTTCTACCTTCCACAAAACGCTAGACAGAACGAAGTTCAGTGGAGCTCTTTGTCACCTTTTAACAAGGATCACCTTTCCTCTGGTTTCCAAAAACATGTGCCTCCTTTCTGAGACTTCACCAGAAGTAACTTTAATATCCAATAATCTCTTAAAAGTAATTGAGGTATTTTTGTTTTTTTTTCTCCACATGTCCCTCAACATTCTGCCATCTTCTTCCTATTACCCAACTCCAAAGCCACAATCACATTTTTAGGTATTTGTTACAGCAGCACCACAATTCTGGTATCAAAATATTCATTAGTTTGCTATGGCTGCCATAAAAGTCACAAAGACTGGGTGGCTTACACAACAGAAATTTATCTTCTCAAAAGCTGGAAGGCTGGGATTGAGATGTCAGCACATTTTGGTCTCTTCTGAGGCCTCTCTTCTTGGCTTACAGAGAGCTGCCTTCACATGGTCTGTTCATTCACAAGGTCATCACTGTGTGTACAATGTGTCTGATACCTCCCTCTCTGTTCTTATCACCCTTCTTACAAAGACACCAAATTGGATTTGGAATCACCATAATGAAACATTTTTTTGTTTTGTTTTTTGGGTTTTTTTTTTTTTTTTTTAACAGAGTCTTGCTCTGTCGCCCAGGCTGGAGTGCAATGGCTCAGTCTCAGCTCACTGCAACCTCCGCCTCCCGGGTTCAAGCCATTCTCCTGCCTTAGCCTCCCAAATAGCTGGAACTACAGGCATACACCATCACGCTCGTATAATTTTTGTATTTTTAGCAGGGATAGAGTTTCACTATATTGACCAAGTTAGTCTTGAACTACATTGGCCAGGCTAGTCTTGAACTACTCACTTCAAGTGATCTGTCTGTCTCAGCATGCCAAAGTGCTGGGATTACAGGCGTGAGCCACCACACCTGGCCATTTTAAACTCAATCACCTCTTCAAAGGCCCTATCTCCAAATACAGTCCCATTCCAAGATACTGGGTATCAGGTCTTCAACATATGAATTCAGGGAGAGGGAGGCACAATTCAGCCCATAAAATGAAAAAAAAAATTGCCTATATATATGTACATATATACACACACATATGTATATATACACACACGTGTATATATACACACATGTATATATACACACGTGTATATACACACACATATATGTATACATACACATGTATATACATATATATGTATATACATATATGTTATTTTCTCAATGAAATTTAATTTATTTAGTTTGAGATCTTAAGTCCAATTCAATCAGTATTTACTATTCACTAGCTATGTGCCACACACAGGGATACCCGAGTTGAGACGAATGAGAGAATAAGGGTTAACTAGAAAAAAAAGGTAGGAGACACATTTGGGTTCAGTGAGCTATTTGAGCATAGACACCTAAGTGTGGAATGGTGCTGCGTTATGCAGTGAGTATATGCGTGTGTGTGCCTGTGTTCATGTCAATAGGATAGTAGTAGTGGGGCAGGTAGGGTAATTACATTTCTTTAGTTTTGGAGCATGAAATCTATTTTGGATATTGCTGAGAAGTAATGCTGGGGAGGTAAGATTGCCAAAAAAAAAAAAAAAAACTTAAATTCGACGTAATAATAGTCTAACATTAGGGAGAAATCTTAGAAGGTAGGAAGTCATGGTCAAGTTATGATTGAGTTCAATAATCCTTCACAGTAGTAGTGATTTCTATAGCTCACAATAAAACTTATTTAATAGTACAAACATTGTCAAAATAACACATTAGATTTTTTAAAAAAATATATTGTTTTAATATTATTCAATATATCTACTTTAATAAATGTAAAAATGTCCCACAAATAAATGTGAAAAAAGACTAGTTTTTATTCTTTTTTCTAGGCTTCTCTTGGAGTTTTCTTTTTATTCCACACATAGTTATAAGTAAAAATGACCATCAGGAGACAAAAGTGAATCCTTTCAAGGAACAAATTTATTCCTTAAATTGAAGGCTACAGTAATAACATTTCTATGTGAAAAAAACTATCACCTTCATAGATCTGGATACTATATGGATAGTCCAAAAGTGTGTAAGTTTTGCACAATTCAAATAGTTTTTCAATCTATGAAGAAAATAAAAATATATCACCAGCAAAACTAAAGCAACCACTATATTGTATCCCTGAAAGCAATGTCTGTTTCCTGTAAAGGTTTTTAGATGAAACAGTGCATACTTACTTTTCATTAACAATACATGACCACTGCCAATTGAGATCCGTGACTAAAAACTATTTCCAAAAATCTCCTCTGGTGAGGAAAATTGACCACTAGAAAGATATCTGAGGATTTCATATCCCCTTAGCTGGACTCTTTTTTTTTTTATTGTCCATGATCATTGACACTTTATTTTACATTTTACTTATACTCATTTACATTTTAGTACCATGTGATTTATAAATATCCTAGGTAAAACAATGGCAATCTTACATATTCTGGAAATTTCAAATCTGAGGAACATGAGTGTGAAATCCTCCTGAACCATCTCTCTCTCCTTCCCGGGTCCTAATAGCAGGCCTTGAACAGTGCAAAACAGTCTTCTTAAATACATTAGTCTTTCTTGTCATAAAAATATTTTCCTCTAGATAATACTTACTGTTTTTTTTAATTCATAACCAAGTTTTCAGAAAATAATCTACATTTTTCACAACTTCTTCTCCTTTTAATTATTTAACTATAGTCTCGTTTCTATCTCTATAGTGCTTCCAAAACAGTGCTTTCACACTGGCTGTCTAACTGAGAAATCCAATAAACCATTTATAACACTTGTCCTCTTTGAACTGTCTGGAGTTGATACTCATTGGCACTCTATTCCTTTGATTTGTAGGAATCTACTCTTCAGTAAATCTCCCTCAACTTCTAAATCTTCTCATTTACTTTTGTTGATTCCTGTTTGAGACAGTAGCAAAATAGTGGTATTTCTGAGGGTTCCAACCTTAATTTTCTAATCCTCTTTCCATAAACTGACTCTTGTGTCATGGCATAAAATGTACCTAATAAACTGTCCCCAACATATCTCTTGAGCCTTCTCTTCTCCTGTTGTGCATATAACCTTTTTCTATTCTCAGCTACCTTTATCTTTTATTTTTAGATCTATTCTCCTTTGATTGTGCTATACCCTCTTTTGAAAAAGATTTTCAACCCCTTCTTTCCTATAAAACTACAATATGTTTTCTAAAAATACTGTGAAAATGTGTCTTCATGTATAAAGCCTCCCACTTTTCCACTAGGAATCATTAATTCATCTCTATTCAATTGTTTTCCCAGAGCACTTTGGTCATATTTCTATTATAATAATTATCAAAAGATATTTTAATTTTCTAAAAGCCATTCATCTTCCCAAAATGAATTTTTAAGTTCCTCTAAAGTAAAAACTATTGAGATTGTTACAGCATAAAGACTGCAATGCAGTGTAAGAATTATAACCAGGGTACGGACTTTAGAATTGAACAGGGCTGGTCTGTGTCTCAGACATGCACCTCTTCCTAGTGTGTGACCTTAATGTTGTAATCTATGAAAACGGAATAACAATTAGATAATAATAATACTTATGGTTAACAGTCTATCTTCACACATAAAATGTGTAAAGGGTTTAATACAGTACATGGTACAGGGTATTTGCTAGGTCAGTTTTAGCTGTTATTGTCTTCAAAATTTTACAGAGACTCACTCATCATAGATTATTACTAAGTATTTAGTAAAGAAATTGATGAATAAACAATAACAGAGTGTAATTCTTCCTTGCTTCTCATATGCTTTAAGTGGATAAGGAATGCAGTAGAGTCGTCTTCAGTATCTGTGGGGAACTGGTTCCAAGACTTTCCTTGGATACCAAAATCCTCGGATGCTCAAGTCCCAGATAAAAAATACGGCATCGTATTTGCATATAAGCTATGCACACTCTCCGCTATATGTGTAACATCTCCAGATTATTTTTCATACCTAATACAATGTAAATGCTATGTAAATAGTTGTTTTACTGTATTATTTAGAGAATAACGACTTGGGAAAAGTCTGCACAGAAAAATTTGGAAAGGAAAAGTCTGTATGGGGTCAGCACAGACAAAATTTTTCTTTCCAAATACTTCTGATTTGCACTTGGTTGAGCCCACAAATGTGGAGTGTAGGGATATAGAGGGTTGATTGTATACACATTATGCCCACTATCAGAATAGATTTTAAGGCATAGAAGACCAAGGTACACACATTTCCAGATACAGAGATAGATACAGAAGTACACAAAAGTAGGAGAGGTTGCTCTAAACTCCCACAATTAATATATTTTTTCCTGGTTAGATAGGCCAATTATTTTTAAATTGTATGACTTTGATGATACTTAGTAAGAGCAAAAAGTGGAAAAAAAAATTAACGTGGGCTGCTACACCCATGAGAGATTTTTATTCTGGTAACACAGGCACATTCTCTGGATAGGGAGTCATCCTGAGACCTATTTTTGGGTGGGAAAGGTGGGCCTGAAATGGATATATTTTGCCCAGAATTAGTGAGACAGGGGCAGGACAAATGAAGACTGGGATTCAGAGGAAGCATTACTGGTATTCTAAAATAGAAATAAAATAAGTACCTGAATCAATTTTTGGCCAAGGAGAACCTTAGATATACTAACTCTGAAATGTTAATGAATCTATTGTTCTCTTCATTCTTTTCTCTTGTTGCAATGCCCAAGTTCAAGCCCTAATCACTTGATACTTGAAGTGTGGTCAAACCTTTTGATGTAGAGTCCCTGTGGGTGATCTACAAGACTTTCCTTTACATGCCAACAAGTATCACCTTCACAACAAAACTCCTTCAGCTCAAGCCTCTGCCTCAAGTCTCAGCAACTCATTATGAATAAAATAGTAGCATTTTGGTAATAAAATATCTGAATTTTAATACAACTGTGCTTTAAAACCACTACTAGGTACTTTGAGATTACTGGAAGTGATCAGATTCCAATCAGGGCTACTCATTATGACACTGGTTATTAAGGAGTATATGCCAGATGTGATCGATCTCTAAAGCTCAAAGGCACAATGCAAAAATAATTTCCATTGTGATGAACATTGACAGTTACCCCAAAGGTGATCCTAGAAATTTCTCAGAGGAGATGAGTTTACTTTGCATATATGTTCAAAACGCTACAGACTGAATCAAGAGAGAATGATTTAAACTATTAAGAAACAAAGTTTCTGGAAATTTTTCAGACTGTAAAAAAAGGCTTACTCTAAGACTTTTCATCTGTAAAGAGGGTCTTACTGATGAAGGTAGGGCAGTTCTCAGTACAATTTTGGAAAACAAAATATAGCGCTTCATCTGTGTTTGAAATAAAAAGTCAGTTACTAAATAAAAATTAGCATTCCAAATATAGTATACAGAAATAGTCTTAAAACACCTGCTTCTGTACTTCTCTAATTAAAAGCTGCACTTTTCTAGCAAATGTATTTTTATTAAACAGTTCCACAAGCTTTTACAGGTATTATATTTCTAGACACTCTAGCAGTCTGTGGTGCGCATACTTGCTGGTGAGTGAAGCAAAGGTTAAGTGTGTATGACATAGATGAGCCCCGAGATTAAGTATACTCTGTGAAATGCATGTGGATGTTCATGATTTAAATCAATGAACTGTGGCCTGAAATGATGTCACACGAAGCGCAGCGGTAAGTGGAAGGTTAAACCTACTTGCATCTCGGCTCATTAAACGCAGTTAAAGTGCAAATCCCCTCATTCTGACAGTAGTGATCACAAGGGTTCTCTTTCTGGTCACAGCGCTGACTTTTAAACCCCACAGAGCATCTGCAGAATTTCAGTAAAATACAGCTAAATAAAGCGTCTGACTTTTTTGGTTGCTAAATATGTTTTAAATTCATTTCATACAGAGATAGTAACATTTGAATGAAAGGTTCCCAGATATGCTCACTTCTCTCTCAAACACACTCATCACATGCTACTCTGACAAGGTCGGGAGCGGGATGCAGATGTGGGTTATACGTGGGCATCATCCTTCCAGTCAAACGGTGATGAAACTCCCAACAGTGACCATGTAATCTGAATGATTTTATTTCAAATTGTCCACTCTGGATAATCAGATCATGGAGGGGGGGAATATATTAAATTCCAGATTTTCTCAGGAGCACTATGGATATACTCAATATTTTTCCTAGGTGTTGAGAAACCCAGACACTCAAGTTATTCTAAAGGAGCCAGGGGCTTAATAGGTTTACATAATAAAACAGTCTAAGTCTCATACAAACATCAAATAGCATTATACATTTGAAAGAATATTACAAGTTCTTTAGAAAAAAATGGCCATAAGTACCAAAGGATTCATAAAAGATGATTATCTCTGGGCTTCACATATGAGAATAAGGTCAATAGAATTATTACAATTTTCTCTGGTATTTCCAAGTTCAAAGGTCTATGCATGTCTGAAATGGTATGATGCTAAGAACAGAATGAGCTCTTCCTCATGAAATCATTAGCAATTTGATGAAAGAGGAGATTCTGCAGCACATGAGCTGATGAGGGACAATACTTGATCAGAGATGTCCATGAAACACTCATTTAAAATTACCCCAGGAAAGGAGAATAATAGAATGGGGATTTCATGTACATACAAAGGCTTATTATAAAATGCCCATGACTTGATTAAATACTCACAGACACACAGGTACATTTGTCTCCGGGTCCAGCTGGCATGTGCCACCATTGTAACAGTAGCCATCACATAACTGACAGCTAGAGGCAATCTTTCCATTAGTGCAGCTGCAACAACAAAGAAAAAAATTTTGTTGTTATTGGCAACATTATTGCTGAAAACTGACATAAACTCTCTGTGGATGAGAATATTCATCATATAGGAGAGATGGAGTGGCTGGTTAAAAGGAAGTTTTCAGGACATCTGACTTGACTCACTAGAGGCAGTTTTTATTTAATTTAAGTTAGAATGATGCCATAAAATTTTCCTTCTGATAATTTTCAAATTTTCAACCAGTTCATTTAATATAAACATTTGTGCGAAAAAATATACTCTAATGTCTATCATTTACACTTCCGGGGGACATTAGCATCAATATCGTGTTCCTTTTTCATGTAAGTAGGGTTTGGTGACGTCTGTGTGAATGATAAACCACATGATCAAGTACTCTGGAAAAAAGTGCTTTAGCTTTTCTTCTAAAGTGGAAAATCTGTTTCAAAGAATGCTAGGACTTTTAGACCCCACTTTTCAGAAGAAAGTGGAGGGTTATCCTGTAGCCATTTTTATTCCACTGTTTCTCTTTGAATATGTATTGTAACTCATGTCGAACTATTTTTATTCTAACATAAAAAACATGGAGTAGTTCATAACAACAACAACAACCACCAAAAAAACAGTTATATTACAGGGGCAATGTGCAATATGGCAACAAAGTAATGAGACAGGCTTTCTTGAAAAACTTACCAAAATGTTTCTAAGTTTAAAGTCACATCACATGTTAGGGACAAGAATAAATAACTACTGCTACATCGTAAAAATAAACCTAATAATACTGGGAAAAACACAGATATATTTTACTTGCCATGTTACATTTTTTAAATAAATAGTCAAACAATTAGATTGGACAGTGAAAACTGTTGAGTGAATGCAGAAATGTGCATCAACATTTCAAATTATCCAGGGACCTACTCTGTGGGTCAAAACCAGAATTAACAGGAGATCATGCTGGCAATTCTGAATATGTGGTCATGTCAGTATTAGCTGCTGTGAAACAATCAATGGTATCACAGTGCATCTGGACATAACCTTGACAAAATAATCCGGCTACAATATCGCTTGATCACTTTGATCCTCTCCATGATGGATATCTGTTGTAGTACGTCTGTCATAGGGTGATTTCTAATGATAGGTGAAATGCCTAAAAATAATTGGTTGGCATGTAGTTCATTTATTCTGTGCATGTTTATTTGACCTCATGTGTGTCGTGCAGCTACTGGAAATTCCCTCAACTGCTTTTAACATTCAATGGTATTTAATCTGAAGATATTTCTGAAAAGCTTAGATTGTGAAATCACATTTCTTTTCAAGGTAAACAGAAGCAGTGAGCAGTGTAACTATGTACAAGATGTGAAATAAAAATATAGGGAAACAGAACAAGACATAGAGAAGAGGGGGAGGGTGGTCTCAAGTTTGTACAGACCATCCCATCCTTTATAACCTATAGAGGCACCCTAATATGGATGCAGTGAATTAATAAGCAATCAGTGGTATTGGTGTCTGATAGACTAAGTGCATCTAAGGGACTTTTACTTGTCCTCCATGCCCAGCCTCTTTGAAAATCCTAAGGTCAAAAAATTAGTTTCTTGTTTTATCAAAGGAATGGCCTCAAAAGGGAAAATTAGCTCATTATACATTAAATGATTTTCTACAAAAAAAAGATAACTGTATAACAAATCTCATTTAAAGAGACAAAAAAAAAACTAATTGATTGCTTTGAAACTTCTGCTTCCAATGGATACAGAATATGTTGCCTCTTTTTCCTTCTAAGGTTTTTGTTTGAATCCTAAATTGAAGATAGAAATTTATAGAGATTTTAAACGTGAAATACAAATAGTTTAAATCATTACAATACATCAAAGAGTGCAGCTCATATTTCATAATAATTTTCTTTTTAGAGGCATTCAGCACACGTGCACACACACACACACACACACACACACAGAATATGTAATGTATCATTTTCCAAAAGTTAATTACTAGTTATTCAGTCCACACAAATAATTCCTATGACAATGCTCATCAAAAAGACATAATTTAGGTTATTCAAGATTATGATCAAGTCTTTCTTCACCAGTATTCACTTTGATTTCCTGAAAAGAGAAAAATATGCAATTGGCTCTATTTTAAAGATTATACTCACTATACTTGATAGAGTACCTGTTCTACTTAACAGTTCATAGGCTGTTCATTAGAAACACAACTGCCTATTTGTAATCACAAATATACTTGATGGCTTGAATTTTCCTAATTAAGTAAAAATGATTAATTTTATTGCAATTTTGTTTTACTATCTATTCTTTACCTATGAAACAGAAATTCCAACAGCACCGTAACTTCATTTTAATGCTAATGTGAAAAGTATCATAGAAATAAAAACGAACTTTAATCTTCTAACACATTTCAGAAAATCCAAAGAATTATGTTTGTATTGTCATGTTCAAGTGTTACATAGCCTGTTTAATAAATCAAGTATTACTATACTCCCTATTTTAAAAGTTCCACTATCTCCTCATTGTTAGCAATTGTTATTTATCCATTCTTACATACACATTTCCAAAAAGACCATTTAAAAAACACAAACTCTTATGCTGCACCTCAATAGCCTGCTCATTGTGAGAATCTGGTGTTTCTGTTTAGGAGAAGGCATTTTTGACTGGATAGCAAGTGATACTGAGGGGCCCTGAGCTCTGCCCTTTCTTCCTTACATAAAGGGAAGAGGCTCTGCATATTCACATGAGCTTTTCCAAGGTAAAATGAGTAGGAAACTTTGGCTCACACCATTTCTCATATGATAGCCCATGATCTCTGGGGTAAGTGGAATAGAATTGTAAAGAAGATTCCGTAGCTTATCCTGATATGGTGCACAGGACATAGAGAACAATGTACACTCACTAATTGAAATACAGTTCTGTCATGCTACAGTTTCATCACAAAGAACAAATGAGATTTATGAGGAAACATGATTTGGATAGTTTATATGAAAGTGTGTTTCACTTTTATGTACTTATCCAAGGCAGATATTTATATATCAATCATATTTTCAATTACTTTACTAAAAAATGTACTTTCAAATATCCCAATTTTGCAGGTTTGTGTAAATGTCATTCATAATGATAATACAAATCATATTTAGAGTAAATTCTAAAATGACAGTAATTTAAAAAGTTGATGTTGTTTGTAATAAAATTTTATTGGGCCTTGTTTGGCAGAGCAACATAACTCATCCGGCACCCTTGGTGAGCTCTCAGTGGAAGCTGTGACATGAACACTTTATGGCATGCTTTCCTATCTCATATTCTTATTTATTACACTCCCAAGCAAGGTAAGTGATAGAGTCCAGTCCTTTATAAGCCCTTCCTTTAAAAAGCTGTTAAAAGAGGTCTGGAGTGAGGATTGATCTCTAACCTCAGTGGCATAGACTTGTTTCACAATAGAAACTGAATGGCACCACCCTTTACCCGTGGTGATGTTCTGTTCTCCATTCACTTAATCTTAAAGCCAAAGGATAAAAGGCAGTGCAATGAAAGTCAGCTTCGAAGATTTTTGTTTTAGTTACTTCCCAGAACACATTATTCCTTCTGTTTGCTTTAGATCATAATGTTCAAAGTCAGATTAAAAAAAAAAAAAAAGGATCAATGTGTGTTTTCATTAGACAGGTCTTTTGCTCCTCCTTTGACAAATCAATTCGCAACAGAAAAGCAAACCTACTTACTATCAATAACAATGATGAAACAATTAAAAGCCTGAGCTAATCTAATTGAATAATATTACATGTAGTTTTTAGTAGTACGCTGAATGCCAGCATTTCTTGCTTAGGAATATTTGGTATAGAGAATAATATGACCATCTTATTACATAAAAGATTTTCATAATTCCCAGATAATCCCAATAGATGTTGAGTAAGTTCAGGTTAAATTAAAATGAACTAGATTTATTCTCTAGTCATTAAAACTGCAATGGGCACAATATAGAATTTTAGAATAAAAACTATCTACAAAGTTTTTACAATTTATTACTGAACTGCAATGTCCATTGGGGTCCAAATGCTTTTATAAATTAAGCTGGATATCCACTTACTTGCAAAGTATATCTTCACTGTCTTTATTTATAATGCAGTGCCCCCCATGGCACCTTACACACTTGTCAACCTCACATTTTGGTCCTTCATAGCGTGTTGGACAGACACATTCAACACTTCCATCATCCCCAATGGTACATGATTCAGAATTCACACAATAGTGGTGGCACACGTCTAGGAAAAAAGGTACAACAGAAAAATAAAATTATATTACAGGACATTTTTCTTCAGTCATAATAAAGGTGACCCTTTCATTTATTACTTAAAAATGATCAATCAATAGGTAGATTAATTTGTAAAAACAGCTTATAATTACACATAAAGTAGAATTCTTTAATAATGGCTATTGATTCTCCTCTTTGAGTTAGGCATCATTTTCCTCTGGCTAAGAGGAGAGAGCTTGTATTGCTATAATGCTAGCTGACAAATTCGTTTGGTTCTGAATGTTTAACAAGTTCCCTTCGCTTTCTTTCTAATGAACAACATAAGTATAGTTTGAAATGAACAGAAATGCTTAACATTTCTTTGGATGTCATTTATTGCTGCCTCTTTCATTCCTCTTTTCATCCAGAGAACAGAGTAATGTTTGGTTGTTGGAGGCCGAAAGAATGAGGGTTGTGATCAAATCGGTATACCACTGAAGGCTATGTGAGTAAGCCACAAACTGTTTCTCATAAATGCAGAATGTTGTCAAACTGACAAACTGTGTATGCCACCCAGAAGGACTGCTGAGGGCAGTCACGATCCAGCCACAAATGTTTCTTATGATTAGGCATAATTGAAGCCTGTCAGTAACAATATGAACCTGTGATCAATTCAGCAGCCGACCTGCTCTTATTACCCAATAAATACGAAAGGCTATAGAAGCTTGGCGGTTGCCTTTGCTCACTAGAAGCAGGGAGCTCTCTTCTTCCTCCCCTGGCCCTTTCCTTAAAGCAGTTTCTTTTGTCTTAAGTTTTCATTTCTACATTTGCTCCTTCATTCAGTCTTGTAATGATGGTCCCAAGCAGTAACAGTAGTAAGTGCTGTGATGACAGTCTCAAGGAGTAACAGTGGCAGTCAGCCACATGTGGTGAGCAGAGGACTCCTACCCCTGCACCTGACTTTAGTTTGTGGAAATAAGCCTCCCTGTACATGTAGCAGAACAAATCCAGGTATTTTCTGCATGCCTGAGCAGGTGAGCAAACGACAAGTTACACCTCTTATGGAACTGCAAGAGGAAAGCAAGCTGGGAGACTAACTGATCCATCATTCATGGGGAGTAATAACAGAAATCTAGGCTATTATCCTTTTCTAAGGTAAAAGACTAATCTTCCCATCAGTCACGAAGCTCCCTGTAATCTGAACCTATTGTTTTGAAGGCCATTTCTCATTGAGCATCACAGACAATTTTCTCAACTACAAAGGAATACTTCACCCAAATATTTCTATACCCCTTGAACATGCATAATGAAACAAAGACCAGTTAATAATCTAACAACCACTCTAACAATAGAATTAGACATTCTGCTTCTGTCTTTTGAAAAGCAAACATGTCTATGTTTTTATATATGGATATATTATCATTTATCACACTTAAATATTGAAATTAATAATACAAATGATCCTATGCAAAATAATTGATTAAATTGATTCTAGACTTTGTGTTTAGAAGATGCAATTTCTTTCTATTTAATTGTGAAGCAATATTAGATTAGCTGCGACAAAAATCACAATTTATAAACTTCATCCTGCTATATGACAATTATAATGGGTAAGAAAAATTAAAACATAACTTATAATTCTCATGTTTATGTTTATCTAGCCCTTTAATCAGAGAGAAATTTATTGACAGACTTGCTTCATATTTACAGAAATTTATTTCAAGCATTCCTATGCTTGCCGTTGCACTATGCCAAGTACCTTCATTGAGATTCAGGGTTTAAGTCTGTTAATAAGGGTTTTGGATATATTTAAGACATATAGCACTTTCAAAAGGTGAGAGAGTTGGAGATCTGAAATTTAACATAGTGTTAGTAGCCATACATTATGGTTTCTGTAGTTGTTCTAGGCTTGGAGGGCATATGTACATAACACAAATGATGTTTTACTTTATGAGGAATATATCAACAGCAGTCTATGTGATCATCCAGGACAGCCTCCCATTCAATGCAGAAACCTCTGAAGAAAAACCTTCTTTAGGCAGGTTGCAAGATACCTCTAATTCATAAAAAACTCTTTTAATATTGCCCCCAACTGCTTTAAAATTTCATCCACTAGGGCTGATTAGCTGTCTGATGAAACAGAAGTCTGCTGATGTTTCTTTGCAACATTTTCTTATTAAGTCATTATTCAAAGGTTGCCATGGTGGATATAATTAATTATAGAATCATATAGGGAACTTATTTGCAGATGAAAATTCCAGTGCCTTTCCCTGCCACCCACTCCTAGATTTTAATTCATAGGTCTGAAATGGGGCCCAGGTAGTTCGCATGGGAACTAGAAAATGTAAGAAATGGTGATCTGGAGAGAATTTTACTAGTTGGCAAAGGGACTACATTGTCTAATACTTGTAAATAGATTTGATTTGACCAAAATAGCTTATTTATTAACTAACATTGAAAACCAAAATTAAAATGTAATTTCTCATTTAAAGTTTTGAAGCACTTTGTTTTTATAACTATACCCTTGAAAAGACCCAAATAACTAGAAAAAAATGGGTTAATATTCTGAAGGTTGATGAATGTCCAGGACCATACTCCAGCAAAGAATAGTTTGCATTTAACATAAAGTACTAAAGGTCAAAGTTAAAAAACTTATCTGCGGTATGCTAATTATAAGTATTTTTTTGCAGAAATTAAATCTTAGGTTAATATTAAAAAGATGGGCTGGGTACGGTGGCTCACACCTGTAATCCCAGCACTTTGGGAGGCTGAGGTGGGTGGATCATCTGAGGTCAGGAGTTCGAGACCAGCCTGACCAACATGGAGAAACCCCAACTCTACTAAAAATGCAAAAAATTAGCTAGACATGGTGGCGGGCACCTGTAATCCCAGCTATTCAGGAGGCTGAGGCAGGAGAATCACTTGAACTCACGAGGCAGAGGTTGCAGTGAGCCAAGATCATGACATTGCACTCCAACCTGGGCAACAAGAGTGAAACTCTGTCTCAAAAATAAATAAATAAATAAATAAATAAATAAATACTAAAGAATAAAATGAAAAGATGTGGGCCTGTACATAACTCACTAGTAATCAAGAAGATGCAAATTAAATTAACACTTCAATGAAATACCATTACACACCCACCAGATTGATAATATAATAATAGTGGAAACTCTCATTTACTACCCGTGGGAGAGAATATTAGTTCAACCAATTTAGAAAATGGTTGGCAGTATCTCCTAAACTTCAGCATATGAACACCTTATGACCTGGCACTTCCACTGTTAACATATACCCAAAAGAAAAGCATGCACATGTATGTCAAGAAACATACATGTAATATGCACAGCAGTATTTAAAAAAGCAGCCCAAATTTAAAAAAGTCTAAATGTCTGTCCCAAGAATGGATAAACTATGGTTCATTTATACAGTAAAATGCACGTATACAAACACACAAAATACAGCTCTAAGCAAAGATATGGATGAATCTCACAACAATAATATTGAGGAAAAATAGACACAAAAATATACTACTTTTTTTATTTATATAAGTGTCAAAAGTTAAATCGAATCTATGGTTTTAGAAGTCATGAAGGATTTATCTTATGGGAGAGGAGAAAGGACAGTGAAGAACGTGAGGGAACTTTTGCGGTGCTGAGAATGTTTTTCTTGACTTGAATGCTGATTTAAACTGATGTGTACACCTTGTAATATTTAATTGAACTGTTTCTTGTGATTTTAAACTTTTCTGTGTATATTACACTTCAACAGAGAATGCTTTTTCTTTTAAATAAGAGGTACATGAGCTACCTTGGAATATTTTAGAAATTCTCATTTATTAAGCTAACTAGGCTAAATAGTTTTTCTCTTTGTAGGAACAACTTTTAAAAGATATTCTTGGTTCACTTTTTATGCTTTACAGAAAATCCTTCACTCTTTAATGCATCCAATTTTTTTTTCATAGCATGTCAGATATGCATTATTCAATGCAGTTGATTGGCCTCATGGCATAAAAATAGAATCCAAGACTATAAAAGAAATGTTTGCTTATGATAAAATTGGGAAAAAAGCAAATATTAGAATTTGCACTTTAATAAATAATTCTAAATTGCATGTTTTTAAGACATGCCATTTTTTCCCCTCTAAAAATGGCAGAAATCGTTTTATGCTCTGAACCCTTTCTCTACAGATATTCAAATGGGAAGACATTTCATTTCACCCAGTTCACATTCTTAACACTCCATGCTGAGTTAAAATTCAGGAGCAAAGAGTTGCTCACTACATTCCAGCCCTGGCAGAGTTGCCTCCCATTGCCTTTCTGTGAAAATCTTCTATCTCCAGTTATTTGGCTTAATATTTGAAGCATGTGGAAGCTGCTGAGTTAAGATGCTTGGTTGGACTGTTTTCTGCACCCCAGTTAGCATTCTAGGGCCTATTCTTTGACGTTTATGAAATGCCTTTGTCTCTTTCTGTTGCTTCCTTCTCTCTCTCTCTCTCTCTCTCTCTCTCTTATATTAAGGGCTTTCCTATTTACTCATTTTCCACTCCAAGACTCCTGAACACAGCAGAAAGCAGATCTTACTTAATAAGAGACTTTAGCATCTGATATTTCGGCTATGACACAATCATTGGATACTTGTAAATTGTAAAGCAAAATAATCTCTTCAAGTGTCCTCTGTTATTTCAAATGTTATCATGGTGCATGCTATGTGCAAGTCTAGGAAAGAGTTTGAAACATCTGATGGTGTTTTCTATTTCTAAATTGGGTGATTCAAACAAAGTCCAGGTTTTCTGTAATTGACTTAAAGTAATAACTACAGTGTTAGTAAATCATAAGAATGCTAGTTTCTCTCTCATTCCCTTGACATCTATAATGCACTTAGAATTACAAGCATCTGTGTAAACTTGTATAAATATGTGCCATATTTTCATGAGTGTCACCTCTCTATATACTCTCACATAATTACTACACACTCATATTTAAATTCCAAGTATCAATTCAGCCATTTATCTAATAAAATGAGTACTTCATTAGTACTTCTCAGCCCAGTGGAAACTGGCTTACTAATTTAGCAAAGTCTGAAGAATAGTATATGAGAAGGCTTCAGTATGTAATTGTTTACTTTGGTTCTAAAGGTTACTTTCCTGATCTATAAGCTCTGAAGAAAAAAAAAAAAAAAAACAGAAACTTAATAGTTATTAGATAAACACCTTTCTATTTTTCATCCCACAGCACTAAAAATATTAATGATCCCATTGGGGTTACTACTTTAAGCACCACAAATCTTTAAAATCATTTTGAAAGTAGCCTTTATAAAGATAGATACATATTTTCTTAAGTAAAATGTATTGATACTTTACTAATCATTTGTTAGTAAAGGACCAAGAGGACCAATTGTTGTTGAAGTTTTATAGCCTTCTGAATTAATTTTTATATTTCACCTTTGCTAAGTGAAATGTTACTGAATATGGAGAAGTAGGCAAATCTAAATGAAAAACTTAATAATTTCCCAAAAAATAAAGGAGATGGTGTGCAGCAAAGGGATGACCTTCTACTTTATAATATAGATACACAACCACTCAACTCACACTCCACTTTCACACGCAACCATTTTATTTTGTTGTTCAAATTTTAAATTTAGCTTAATAATTAGTAGCACTAAAATAAAGTTGGAAACAGCGATAGATGGAAAATGACAGTTTAGAAGAAAAATATTGATGATAAAAGATTTTTGTTGTTGTTGTTGTAGGGGTTGGGATAAGGAAGGGACGGAATATAGTAAAGAGTGGTTGAAGACAAGATAGATGAGTCTAGGTACACTGGTCAATAGAAGTAGTCAATTTATGAATGGTACAGTTAATCATCTTATGGACAACATGTGTAATTTGGCTATGAATATAAAATGGAAATGAGGAATTCATAATTGATTATTTGCTGTGGACATGTATGCGCCTTATTGTATACTAGGAACCCTGGAAAGAGCTCAGAAATGCATGATGGCACACTAGCTCTGAGATAACTGACAAGTCGATCATAAGGTTAAAGCAAGAAGAAAAAAGGACCCAACATTGATCTAAATGGTTACTGTGGCAAAAGCCTAAAGTTATTATTACCCAAAGTAATATCTTCCTTCCTATCGAGCATGCCATCTCATAAGTTTTGAGCATTTTACTGACCTGAATGGCATAACAGATAAGATAGTCTAGATATGGTAAGAAGGAATAATAATGAAATGTAATTAATCTGTGCTAAGAAAGTAGAGAGAACCATGAAATTACACAACCCTTCATATTCACAATATAAAAATTGTTATAACCTCTGTTAGGGTAATTACACTAAGAACTACCTAGTAGCACCAAACACAATCATGTAATCTAAAGGACAATGATGAATATGTAATCATAGAGTATTCATATGGTAATTAGGTAGATAGTAACTGAAGAATAAATGAATGGCTATTTTCTGCAACAGAAGTAAAGTAATTTTCAAGGGAGATCATTATTGCACACACTCTCTCTCTCTTTTTCTTTCTCTTTTAATGTTTCTTTTCATGCAACCAGAAATACAAGCAAATGCATTTTCCTTTAATCTTTTCACAGTAATAGACTCTACATAAAAATATGAACATGTGTGGGCAAATACACAGGTTTACAAATATTTATGGAAAGCCATATAGCTATACAATCTATAACTGCGTTTAACTTATTTCCCTAATATTTTCCTATAGAAAAGTAATTGCCAAAACTATTTAACTATTTACTCGTATTTGCAATTGGGCTATTCACATTGTAATAATTAGTGAAGTGTGAAATTTAAAGAGAAGAAAATCAAAATAAACTAATATCAGCTAAGCAGGGTATGAAGATACCATATAAGGATAATGAGAAACTGGAGAGCTTTTAATGACTAATTCAGAAAGGTTATATAGGGGAAACTAATTATATCAGAATTAGACATTAATATAATTGCATTATATTAATGTACACTTATTGTTCTACTTCACTGAATTTTAATCTAGCCTTTAAAAATAAATTTTGTGAAATGGTTTTATATTCATAATTTAAGTATGCATTTGATAATTTAAGGCTACACTCATACACACAAACCAACAACAAATTAAAAGTAAGACGGAATTACCATCACAAAGACTAGGTAAATTTCACAGTGCATATCCCCAGGCATTCTATAACTGAGGAGCCAGTTTCAGTGCAATTTATATTCCACCTTCACTGTTATTTAATTGTGTCCCAGAGGCAGTAGATCCTATGCATTCTGCTGATATTATCCCTGCAGAGTGGTTTATGGTTGCTTCCATATCTGTATGAAATGTAGAATTTCCAGAGCAATCAACAATATAATTTTATAAACTTTTGATGAATACTTATACTGGGATGAGATAATAAGGAAAAGAAAAAAAAATGGACAGAATTTGAGGTACTGGAAGCCTAAGTCCAGTCCTTCCTCAGCCTAACAATCTGACCTCACCTGAGTTACCTGATTAAATTCTCTAAGATACCCTTTGGTCATCTCTGAACTGAAGCAGTTACATTAAATGATGCCTAAGATTATGTCACGATTCCTTCCTCACCCACTAGTTCCCAATGGTACCCTCTATCTAGGACTAGAGACTTCTTTTAGTAAAATGATGTAAATGATAATTATGATGATGATAAACACGCATTTTTCAGTGTCTCCTACATGCCAGGCACATGGGTTTGGTATAGTCACAAGCATTAGATGGTGCTATCCTCTTTTTATAGACAAATATAACTGATGCACATATTGGTTAAGCAATTGCCAAGGCTTGCACACAAATAAGTGGTAGAATAGAACTTCAAACTCAAATAGGCCTAACTGTAGAGGATAAATTCTTATGTTTCATATTTAGTGATTCATAAATACATTCAGGAAAACAAATCTACAAAGCAATTTGAATATCTTTGCTGTTCTCTTTCCTTTCTGTGTATTTAAAATGGAAAACATCCCATCTCTGTGGATATCCTAGGACCTACCCACCAGTTGGAATATTAAAGGATCCTGTAGCAGCAAAGGCAGCAGACCCAGAAGAAGTCTGCATGATAGTAACACAGCCTATAATCTCAAAGCTCAGGGACACAAGCTGGCATTCCCACACCTCAGCTGAAGGTTCAAATGTCAGATGTTATCCTTTGCAGTCTCTCATTCCAATCCAAGTTAGATGTTTCTCTCTCTATCTATGGATAGTTGGTTCAAAGCATGGGATTCTCACACTTGAAGAAAACACTTAACCATCAAGGTGATGTATTCATTATCAGACATGATCAACTCTGGGTCACTCTAAACAAATAAGTAAACCAAAGTAATAGCCGAGAAACCACAAAGTAAGATATACCTATAGCATTATCATTTACTTACATCTAATTTAGGATGAGGACATTGGAAAGGTTTTCTGGAAAAGTTTTATAATTCTTAAATATGTTAATAAGAGCAATTGTGGCCTTTCATTACTTAGAGATACATAGCAGCAGATGAGTGTCAGTTGTTTATCTAGCATGGCTTAGGAGTCAAAACACATAGAGTAACTTGTATACATTGTGTATAATTTGTCATTTATGTATACATTTATGCCTTTGAAGAATTAAATCAGGAAACAGAATTTAAAAAGATTTAAGTAATACTAGGATTTATCCTTTTTTACATTCCTCAAATGTTTTACATAGCCTAAGATTTTTAATAATTAAACTTTATTGCATAGTGCTAAATATACCTTCCAAAGTCAGAGCTGTGTTTAATAAAGTAGACAAACATTAAATCCAGGTATGCCAATTAAATATTCACTGAGGAAAAAATGTCTGCAAAACTCTGATTAGAAATGATAAATTTTCATCAGGAAAGCATGCCTAAGGAAATACCACTTTCTATTTTACTAATGAAAATAGTAGTGTATTTCAAATATTTCTATATAAAGGAATTTTGAAAATTAAAGAATAAAATCTATCTTAATCAGTGACATCTCTAAGTGTCCAGGGAGAAGGAAAATGTAAAACTCAGCCAAATTATCCAAAAATTTGATTTGAGTGAGTGACATATGGGGTGGGATTTTTAAAGTACCAGCATTTCAATTTTTGACAGACTGCCATTGTAAAATGCATATTAACAATGATGGCATCAATAGTTTTCAAAATAGTCAAAAATCAACTCATAGAGCTATCCTAACAATATTTTTTAACCAGACAAAGTAATAGGAAGTATTCATAATTTTTTTTTATAAACAGTGTTTTGAGTTGAGTAGTTCTTTATTTTTAAAGCAGTCCAGCTACAAAAGATTTTAGCAAGTAACTATTTATAAGTGGTAAAGTCATTTGAGACTTGTGAGCAAGCTGAGTTGCAGATGACAGCTAAATATGGCTTATCAGATGAGGCTAACTGAAACCCAAATAAGTGAATAAGCATATGATGGCCTGAAAAAGAATGGAAATGAAGCATGCAAATATAGGCCATGCCTCCACAGCCATAAACAAGCCATTTGCCATATTTAGGCCCTAATCTCTCTATCAAGACCCTGAGTATGTATTAAGGTTCAATTAATTTCAACCTAATACAATTTATTAACATCTACTGTGTTAGTATCCACAGTGTTAATACTGTACATGTCTCCAGAGTGCTTAAACTCTGATAGAATCCTAAAGGCTAACATAGTTGAAAACAATTGAGATCAATAATAGATTTTCATTAGCAAATACGTGGCTTTATTTTTTACAAAAAACAAAACAAAATGTTTTCAGAGTGCAAAGTAATGACTCAAATTTTCGAAAACTGAAAAGGAATTCATGGAGAAACGGATGGTGAATAAAGCCGGATAGGAGATAATCATGAAAAACATTTCCATCTCAGATAAGAGCATCATGAGGAAAGTTATTGTCACCACGTTGTATGTAGCCTAACCGGAGGGCAGGCAACATCTCACCTCATCATAGTGAGAGAATACGAGACCATCTTATACACACCCATACAGTTCCTGTGTACATAATTTTATCTTTCCCTTCCTTTTTCCTTTTTCATTCTTTCCTCCTTTTTTTCCATCTCTTTTATATCCTTCCATCCTTACTTTCTTCCTTCTTTCAAGCTACCCATTTCAAATCTATATGTTGAAGCAATGATTTCTGATACACATAAATGTACTTTGCTTCTAGTTTTTTTCAATATTACTATGCAACCAAAAATATGAGTGAAAAGTTAGATGATAGATAAATAGAGGGACGATAAAGATAGATGTATATTTATCTTTCCATATATATATATATCTCGATCTATATCTATATATCTTGCTATCACCCCAGTGTAGAAATCTCTCTATATAAATATCTATCTATATCTATATATGGATATCTAGATACTTATATATATCTAGATATCTATATATATGTATGTATAACTAGATATCTATATATATACCTAGATATTTATATCTGTATACCTATATATCTCTCTGTGTGTATATACATATGGATATCTATATACCTATGTCTGTATATCTATATGTGGATATATAGCTATATATGGATATCTATAGATACAGATATCTATACATGGATATCTAAATATATGGATATCTGTAGATTTAGATATCTATATATGGATATCTATATATATGGATAATCTCTCTCTAGATATGTGAGTGTGTAGATACATATACCTATCTATATATATGGATATCTATGGATATAGATAGGTATATGTATCTACACACACACACACACACACACATACACATATATATATATATATATATATAGAGAGAGAGAGAGAGAGAGATTTCTATATTGGTGTGATAGCAAGATATATATAGATATAGATAAGGGTGTGTGTGTGTGTGTGTGTGTGTGTGTGTATATATATATATATACACAGAGAGAGAGAGAGAGATTTCTACACTGGTGTGACATCAAGAAGAAAAAATAGATTATAGAAGTGATTATTATTTAATCAAAAATCACTAAAATACTAAGAGTCACCTTGAAAAGGTCAGCTGGCAGAATAATGTATACAAACTAGCAAGAATCCCCTGGTTATATGTGCCATTTCTTTAGGTCAGATGTGTATAAATAAACAATTTATTGATATGTAATAATCAGGTTCCCTCTGTGTTAAGACTTTCATAATAATTCAAAGGTTTCAGAAAATCACTTTAATTGTATTGTTAATAGCATTTAACCTTTAGCAAGATTAGAGGTATGCATTCAATCACTATAATTCATCAATAAAATACTAATCCCAGATACTTTTATTTAGAAACACTATTTTTAAAATCATCCTCATAAATTGTTCTGCCCTTAAGGAGATGAGATTCAGTTATTACTCTTTCATGTATATGGTGTACAGAAAGATACTGCAGTGAGAAATAATATGATATAGTAAGTAACATGTTTTTGCTTCTGAAACCTCTGACCTTTCTCTTTATTTAGGAAGTAGTTAGATTCTTAATTATGCTTCTTTACTTTTCATCATCTCTAGTCTCACTACGTGACATATAACATAATTGTGTGTATTCTTTATATATAAAAAAAGCAGTACAATAAGAGCAGTTTTCCATTTTATTAATAATGAAACCCCAAGCCTCAGTGGCTGGCACACAGTAGATGCTCTACTACTATGTGTTGAATTAATAAATGAGCACTTACCCTTGGAACGCAGGGCACTACAGAAGGCAGAGAACAAGAGTAATACTGCTGATTGTTTAGCTTTAAAACCACTAAGCAAGTTATAAACTTTTATAAATATTGGATCATCCAAGGCTGGTTTGTCCTATTCTGAAACTAACCGAAGTTTACCAGCATGGGTTTGTGTTCAGATGGAGGAATAAAAGAGGGAGGCTGGAAAGGAAAATCACTTGGGAAGCAAATACAGATGCCATCAAGTGCCAATGAGAGAGCCCTTGGATATCCAGTGCCTACATAAAACAGACACTCAGGTGCTGGATCAATGAACGAACTACTGACCACTCTAGACATGCCATCTGAATGAAAATGAGACTTGCCAAATTCTCAGAAATGTGGCATGCCACAGAATTAGACTAAGCTTTTTAGCTTCCAGTGGATTTCAGTTTGTGGTCATAATCTAATCTGTGCATGGAAGTAAGCCCAATCATAAAACTATTTTCATCAGTGTTCTAATCTACTTTCAATGACTCAATGCTAAGGTCCATTCTAAACTCATGGATCATTTTAGAAATTGTGAAGTGAAGCATCTGATGCTATATCCAACAAATCTAGATTCTCATTTGATATATTCTAGGAGCGTGAACTCAGAGTATATGTCCAACAAAGTTCCAAAATCCACTGAAATTGTATTAAAACATTTTATTTACTTAGGTCTAGATGAGGGATCTGACCAAAAAGGTCAAAACTTTAAAAGAATCGGAATCCTACATTACTTTCCAATGTAAGGAGCACCGAAATCTGAAGTTGAAAAATTTTAGCTTAATTCTAGGTCTTCATGGTCTAGAGGTACCATGAAAATGACCTTAATTCTTGTCCTGAGATGTTAATCGAGCAATCAGTTAAATCAGGTGCCATTCATTATGTGGTCCCATCCATCTGAATGTATTTGTTTCTGCCAATGAGTTGGTTCATTTCTGTCAGTTGATTTTCAAGGAAAGGTTGCTCTGAGATAATCATTATAAATCTTCCAAGTTCTCAAAACTAATAAAATACAAATTGTTCTGTCAAATTAAAATTAAGATTATATTATTACCATGTATTTAGACATGGATCGTCAAGGGATATTGCAAGCAAAAAAAAAAAAAAAATTACAAATGTGGTCACTTGACCTTTGAACTAATCTAGTACTATTACAAACCAAGTGGCTTCCCATTCCCATGGTGCTCTGTACTTAAGATGTATCTGATTCTGTGAGGCAACCCGTTACACTGTTTTTTCTATTAATAATTTATTTTCATATTATCGAGGATCTATATTGTGAAAAATTACTGTCTCTGGCATGATGTTACATTTTAATTTAACTTTGCTTTTATTTGTTGGGACTTTCACTTTATTTCCTGGAAAACGTAGTGGATTTAATAATGTCTGTGTTTATTTAATCAGATTTATGACTAAATAAATATTTCATCATAAATATTTACTTAATATTTATGTATTTTCGCATCTAGAAAAATGAAATTAAATGTACTCTTTCAGAGATTTTCTATTTCTGCTATTATATATTCTTTATTTGATGATAGGCTATATGACCATAGGGTAAATTATAAATCTTTCCTTTCTCTCATCTTTATACCCTTGAACTCAGAACATACAAATTTAAAATTTGGGGACTTTTTTCCTTGACAGCTGACGATGACATACTGACTCATAGTCTCTTTAGCCATTCTTATCTATAATAAGGATAAATATCAAATGTTTCTAGCAGTATACCTACAAAAGAGCTTATATCTTTTATATAAAACAGACTCATAATACCAGTTTGTAGTGATTAAATCTTTAATAGTTAAACATAAAGGTTATCATACTATCTATAAGAAAGGAATTTTATTTCTTCGCTTTAAAGCATTTAAAGATTTCTGACTCATAGCATTTTTATCAAAGCATATTTAGTAGACATTCTAAATTTGATATAAATAACTATGTTTAAAATTTACTCTTAAATTTACATTTGAACTTTTAAAAGGATGTTAGCAGAGGCATTTAAGTAGCAACAATTTGTTTGGTTTGAGGTAAGCCTCAAATAAATATTTTTGTTTAATCTGTATGTCTCTGCATAATTTATGTGCTACATTGTTTTAAATACTCAATTTTGTTTGCAAGTAATTATTTGTGAATCCATGCAGTTTACTTAAGACCAAGTATAGCAGAATCACAGTCATGATTTCTATTCATGAAAAGCCATGCATTATTTTTTTTCAGGGAGAGGAGATTTCCCAACAGATATGTACATACAAATCCATTAAAAGGTTAGTTAGTTGTGAGACATATCATTTTTCAACCTACAGCTAAGTAACTTTGAGATGCCTTTCATTGTCTTTATACTGCTTTGTATATGGACTCTTCTTTACATTGTAAAAAGAAGGGTCAAAACATGTCTATAATGCTAACATGGCATAAAAATAGAAGATTAAACCACCTTGGAATGAGTAAAGGTGAAGCATTGTGAGATTAGAGTTGCCTCAATATCAGGTGAAGTTGGCATGAAAAAAAGTTTCTGCTATGATGCCAACAAGAGTAATTAAGCATTGTTAAAATGTTTTATTCAGTCATGCTCACCAAAATTATTAAATATAATTAATAATATTTCAAGTGCAAGTTCCATGGTGTAGAGATAAAAGTTTATCAATAGTTTAATTTGATAAATGTGCTGCTGAGATTTCAAACAATTATGTGAAAAATAATGGTATGCTTCTAAGTAGTATGAAATAAAGTCCATTTCTGATCTTTTATCATTTTTGACTATAGAACTCGAAGTCCGCTTTATCTAACTTTTACTCTCAAAAGATATGTCAGTTGGTTTTCTATTCATCAAAGTTATAAAAGTCAAGTGTCTTCAAAGAACTTTTATACTTACAGATCCCCAATGCCTGCAGCAATGAATAATTAATGTTGCTCAATATATATATCAGTTGAATGAGTTAATTTTAATAATCAGCATTTGTAGTTTCGACTCATATATGATTTAATTATCTGCTTGGAAAAACATACCTTGGTTTTTAATAAATTTCCTTTTATGTATAAACACATATGCCTAAAATTATTTTCCTTTTATTATTTTTACTTTTTTTTAACGAAGGCATAATATTAAAACAAAAATCTGTCTCAAAAGTCTAGTTTTACCATTGGGTCAAAATGATCTTCAACAAATTTTTACAACCCTGACAATTTTTTCGAAATAATCTAGGGTAAAAGAGTAACTAAAATAATGAATTATCTTACCCTTACCTCAACATTCTCTACCATGATCACATTAGAAAATAAATGTATCTATTCCCTTCACATTGATTTAAATCTAATTTTATTTTTACACCTTTAAAAAAAAAAAAAAAACTTTGAAACTGGAATGTAAGCAGCCAGTTTCTCATGGACTATTAAGGATCTTCATGAGTTGTTAAGAAAACATGGCCCAGAACTCCGATCCTGCCTTTGGAGATGGATCTTGCTAGAGCACAGAAAAATAACGGGGCCTAGCAGGCTGTAAACAGGATCTTTCTACTTTGCTCACATGCATCCAAACTCCTAAATTCCAGGCACTGAGTTTACTTGTAAGATTGATGAGGTATGCAAAACATTGTAGCCTGTTTTACATTCTAGTGGGGTAGATATTCATGAACGATATGAATATAAAGTGAAAAATGGCAAAGAGAAGTGCTGAGATTCTAGGGAAAAGGAGAGTTAAGAAGACAAAGTAGGGGAATTAAAGAGGTTTAGCAGACATTGAGGGCCTAATGTGTCAAGAAAAAGAGGTATTAACAATTATAGCAGATGTACTTTGGAGGCAATAAACAGGTTTTCAAGGTTAGAAGAAAAGGTACATAAAGTAATGTGCGGCATTAATCCAGACAAGGGATGATAACCTGAACGAAGACAACGCTTACTTTCTCATTAAGAGGAAAAGAGTTGGGAGACAGTAGATGGGGCTCCAAAATGCTGTGCTAGTCTAGGTGTGAATGTTCTAAAGAATCTTAAATATTCTAATACTGAGGAAGGGGTTGGTTCTTATGGGTACTTTCACTTTCCAAATTACAATTCGTTCTCAAAGCTTTAGGCTCAGTTCGAATAACTGACTTTCCTATTAACAGGAAGTTCACTGAAAAGATTCTGTTCTCTTTTCCTGATCCTTTTTAAAATGCTTTGGTCTCTTAGCTGGGCCTGACTTAAGCTTAACTGCTCAAGATTAAAGTTCCTATTAGTGCCTCTTTTCTATGGTGTAGAGGCTTGCAAGACCAGGTTGAGCCAGTATGCCGTTTGAGCTTTGAGTGTTCTCTTAGTGAGTCTCTGAAAGGAGCAGCATGGTGGGCAGGATATTGAATGGCAGAAAAACCTGTTATACCAGGAGACGTCTAGTTTTCAGAGTGAGATCCACAAAGCTAAAAACCATGGTTCCTGTGCTCTCTAAATTGCAGATTAGGGAAAACTGCTTAATCTCATTTTGTTGGTGCTTGCAAATTTGGATGAATAATATTAATCTCAAAGGGTTGTGTGAGCATTTGTTGAAAGGATATATATTCACATATTAGATAAAATAATGTGTCATAGCAACATCTCTGGGATTAAAACATTACACATGTTTACTGTGTGTGATTTCTCTTGCCAGCCCTCCTGTAGAAAAATCTAATAGAAACGGGAAAAATAAATCTCCAAAGGCTTTCCCTTTGCACATGCTGTTCCCCCTTTGCATATGCTGTTCCCCCTTGCTGCTTCCCCTTTGTATATGCTGTTCCTTTGTATATGCTGCTCCC
Source organism: Colobus angolensis palliatus (assembly GCF_000951035.1). Taxonomy (NCBI): domain Eukaryota; kingdom Metazoa; phylum Chordata; class Mammalia; order Primates; family Cercopithecidae; genus Colobus; species Colobus angolensis. The sequence continues at coordinate 2,855,381 of NW_012114566.1, forward strand.
CCTTGCTGCTTCCCTGTCTCATCTACTTAGTTTCTTGATTTCTTCTGATCTCAGCTTAGACACCAATTCCTTCAAGAAATTTTCTTAAAGGCTAAACTCTATGGTCTTTCTGTGAGTTCCAGTAGCCTCTGTGTTTCATAAAATTGACCTGTAATAACTTGTTTCCTTTTCAGAATCACACATTACACTGTGAGTTAATTGAAAACAGAAAACGTTTCTGACGTCACCGTTTCCTTTCTTAATGCGGAACATAGTGACAGACTTATTGTAAACATCAAAACATATTCGCTGATGAACTGACTCATGGGATGAAGCTACCCTAGAAGACAAATGATAAAAATAATCCCATCGTGTCATCAAATATGACAGGCTTATATCTATAGTGCATAATTGTTTTATAAGTTACTTGATAGTCTGTGGTTCTAATATTGATTACAAAACATAATATCTTTGGATTACTGTCAGGTACTTCTAACTCTGTAAGTAGAGACACTCATTAAGATAGAGACATTACTTACTTATTGGAACCAGGGAGAGTAAGGCATACAGGTATACTTCTGATAAGTCTAGTTCCAATTGAAATTATAATGGTTCCTCAACCAGGTTACTAGAGGGCTTTGAAAGTATCAATGAGAGGATAAGCAGGTTTTCACTTAATTTGACTACCTAGTTCTTAGACACAGATTGAATCGGTCTTAATTGGCCCCGTTGACCTAATGTTATGATCATTTAATCACAAATAACTTCAGATATTGGTTGACCTCATATTTAACACCTAGATTTAAATTCAAAATGTCATGCTCACTTGTTTATTTTTATTTATACTAGTAATCCTTGTTCTAGAATAGCAAGAAGTGCAGCTATGTTTGTTCTTTAACAACTTACTTGAAGAATACTCAATTTTACTTTTACCATTATTTATCTTTGCCTCTCCTCCCTGGGCTGTTGCTGTTAAAATTAATTTGCATTTCAGACCTCAGGATTTTATACTGCTATTAGAGTTATGAAATGTTTTTACTCAGCACAACTAAGAACTGATGTTTTACCTCCCACTAATGGACCTTTAATTAGGCACTGTAATGAAGCATTCTGTCATTCCTTCTTTTATAGACAGAAGATTTTGTATATGCAAGATACAATTTTGACAGAACACCAGGTCCGCTGAACCTTGTCAGCTTACATCTAATAGATCCCAAATTTATTATGCTTTTGTCAGCTGTTGAATTTGTCATTTTAATGACATTGTCCACAGACTTATTATGCTGCTAAAAAAACAGCATCACCATACTGCAAGAATGTTTGTTGACATCTTGATCAACAACTCCTGGGGTCCAATTCTGACTATAATATTACTACTTCGGGACCTTGAGCAAGTTATTTAACCTCTGTCTAAGGATTAATTGGTTAATTTTAATAAGTGCTTTGCAGTAAAAGGTGGGAAGCGCTCTGACTACTAATAGTGATAATAAAATTATAATGCAGCTCTTTATAAAGCATCAGGCTGCCTCAGACTGTGATTCTATTAAGTTGTCAATTAAAACATAAGCTAACTGAATTTATTCTTTGGAAGGATACAAACTGCTCTACAAACTATGGCCACATGGTATTTTTAAACTTAGTTTAAAAAGAACTAAGAATACTGTTGTTTCAACTAAAGAAATATAAAAACAAGGGGGGAAAATGACATGTTCTATGCTGCTCTACCAATTGGGAACCAAAAGACAGAGGAGAAAATATTAGCTCTAGTTGAACTACACATAGCTACAAGATTGTTGAACACTGATTAAATGTAATTTTACATTTAATGTAAAATGATTTTAAATTGATTATTCTTTTGTTAACATTTATTCAAATCATTTATTTTTATTTATGTATTTATTTGTGTGATTCTTTGTTCCTTTGGCAAGTGCCATTGTTGGTTGTAGTCCCAAAAAGATCCCAGACAAATAAGGGAAATGTACATAATCAACAGGTAAAAATGATCAGAGTCGGAAGAGGAGGAAGAGGTTGATTCAAACTGAGAATTTGAACAATTTCTAAAAGAAAATGGTATTTAAGTTGGGCAGAGTCAGGGAAGCTAGCTCTATATAGGGAAGGGCAATTGGTGTGGTTTTACTAGAATAAAGGAGAGCCTGCAGACCTAGGATGGGTAGTAATAGGGGTCTTCATTAAGTGGGATAGTAGTGTTGTCCTTCATTGGCATGGAATCATTTGGGGTCTGACAATGGTGGAACAGAAAGCAAATACACATGAGTTCGTGGGTGGAAGCTGTGTTGGGATACTCTGCTGTGTTGAGAGGAGGGGAATGAGGGTGGCGGAGATGTGAGCAATGCATGAGAAAGGATAAGGTAGTGTCTTAAAACACTATAGGGATGTAGAAATGTCACCAGATTGTATTTTCATATAAACTCTGGCCTGTGGTGCACATCATTTAAGAAATAAGTGAGGCAATGTGAAAAGGAACATTGGCCAAGGGGAGGGGCATCTACATATGTCAAGGAAAGGCTAGCCTAATACAGAAAGAATAAACATTTGGAAAATAAATCAGCTACTTAAAAGTAAATGTTTTCTTGCTTCTGCAGAAGTGGCCCCTCTGTACCATCAGAGGCAAGATACTAAGTATTACGCTTGATTCTCAAATAAGCCAATGATTATAGCTTGACTCTGTGCTGTCCCACGTAGTTCCTAAAATGACCAGAGACCTAGGCCACTCTCTGTGAAAGTTCAATGACATTTAATGTAACTTTTGGGTGTGTGACTTGTGACCTGGGCCCTGAAGCTAGATGGCCTGGTTTGAATCTTGGCTCTAGCAAATGCTGAATACGTGATATTCAGAAGTCTATTTATTTTTTTCTGGTGTTCTCTTCTGTAGTGAGAGTAAAAACAATATCTAGTTTATTGACAAGATTAAATAAATTAATAAAATAATGCAAAAAAGGAATTAATTACAAGTGTCCTTGGGTGTAGAAAAACCTCAATAAATGTGAGTATGATAGAAAACAATTTTATTGTGAATAAAATGAACTATGAATGACCTTTTGAGAATGGATACTAAGGGGCAAAGAAAGGGAGCATGGAGATCCATTAGTAACAATCCAGGCAAGAGATATTTGTAGAATGGAGTGGTGAGAAGTATTCAGATGCTGAGTATATTTAAAGGTAAAATTGAGAGTGAAAATAGGAGATTAAAAAAAAGGGGGATCAAAAAATTCAATTATTTTGGTCTGGACAGTGAGTACATTTTCTTTTAAAGAGCTAGAAATGACTATAGTACAGATTGAACATCTCTAATTGGAAAGTCTGAAATGTAAAATATTCCAATATCCGACACTTCTGAGTGCCAACATGATGCCACAGTGGAAAATTTCACACCTGATCTCCAGTAATGAGGGCAGAAGATTAGTAAAAAATATATATAAAATTACCTTCAGGCAGTGTGTATAAAGTGTATATGAAACAGGAATTTTGTATTTAGACTTTTGTTCCATCCCCAAGATACCTCATACAGATGGACATATTCTAAAATTCAAAAAAATCTGAAATCCAAAATACTTCTGGTCTCAAGCATTTCAGATAAGGGAAACTCAACTTGTTGAAAAATCTTGGGGTAAAAACAAATCAGTTTACATTAGAATGATAGCAGGCTGTCAAACAGACAATTAGGTATAAAAACCTGAAATTCAGGAGATAGGTTAAGCTGGATATGTAAATTTACAGTCATTAATATTTGGATGATATTTTTAAAAAACCTATGCAATTGGGTGAAATTGCGGAGGCAGTAGGTCTCAATTTTGGTTGCATGTGTGAAACATCTGAAAGATTTAAATAATATAGATAACACAACACAGGCTAGAGGAATGAAAATCTTTATAGACAATGTTTTAAGAAAGATGAAATGATTAACTGCTGAAAGTAGATGTAAAATAATAATTGAGATTTGATCATTACATATGGCAACATGGAGGACATTAACTAAAATCAATTAACTTGACTTTCATAAAAAATGTTTCAGCAGAACAGCAAAGACAAAAACTTGACAGAGGTGGTATCAAAGAAAAAATATAAATAGAATAATTGTGGATAACAACTATATTTTCAAGTAAGTTTTCTGTTAAAAAAGCGAGAGAGGGAGAGAGCAGAAAAATAAGGTTATTAGAAGAAAGATATGGGGCACAAGGGAAGGTTTTTCCAGAAAGAACTTGGCAGACAGGAAAGTAGTCATAAAGCAGGAGAAAGAGGGGACAGTTGTGGGAGATGTGTTCATGAGTAGCCAAGAGGGGTCTGGACATGAGATGGATAGCATAGGATTAGATGTAGCCTGGGGTTTCTAGTAACAAGAAGAAAGACAAATTCATGGGCATAGGAGAAAGAAGCTGGGGGAATGTGCTAATGTGAGTTTGCGGCAGCTCTCTTTAGATGGTTTCTATTCATATCAATAAAATATAAAGCAAGTTTCTCAGCTGAGGGTAAAGTTGGGGAGAAAGCATCGGAGGTTTCATGAGAAGGAGGAGGTGTGCCATAGACATCTAGGGGAGTGGGAGAGTCAGTGGATTAGGGAACTGCATAGAAAGGCTTAGTAAGTGCCCATTTGAAATTAGTGATAGAATTAAAATAAGACCAAGCAATATAATTATGTATTTTTCTTCAGTTGCATTCATCTATGGGATGTCAGTTCAGGAGAGATGGAGAATCGGATTTAACTATGGTTATGGTTTGCTAAGAAGTGCAAAAGAGGGGAAGAGAGAGGAAGGGAGATGAGGGTGTACACAGGGAATGGTTATAATAATAGACCATGGAATCAAAGCTGAGGGAGGAAGAAAGACAAAATCTTTACAATAAGAGAAAGGTGAAGAATGGGTAAACAATTGTTAGAGTGACAGAGATTGAACCTGAAAAATAGGGGATGGCTAAAATTAAGATAATAGAAGGAGTGGATACAGGAAATCAGAAGATTAATGTAAACATCAAAGCATGCTTCCCAGCTGGCTTCTGGGTGCTGCTTTTACTTACAGTACTGACATCTGTCTCCGGTGTATTCCGGCTGGCAGTGGCAGTAAGGCTGGTTTCCAGCAGTCACAATGCAGGTTCCTCCATTTTGACAAAAATCCTCACAGACTGTCTTACCACAGTTTGGCCCAGTGAAACCTAGTGCACAGCTGCAGGTGGGTCTCCCTGTTGGAAACAATAAGTAATAAAAAGCAAATTATTTGACTGAAATAGTTTATTTGCAAGGAATTTTCGTGGGATAAAAGTTGAGAAGCCAGGTTTCTGGTCAAGGTCTGTCCACGATTTACTCTTTAGGCAGTAATAAGACTTCTTTGGGTCTCAGTTTTTCATATGTTCAAGGAAATCTAGGTTAGAAGATAGCCAAGGTTCAATTCAGTAAAATAATCATTTTATGAATAATTAATTATACTTGCATGCATGTATTGTTTGCTTAAAATACTTCTTATTTTTACTTCTGTTCTCATATCAATTTGACCCTTCCAATTATTTTTGTTCTCCTCATATGTGGTAATACAGATTATATTTGCATTAGAACCTAAAATATAATTTCACATTGTTTAAACATCATCTACCAACCACCACTGAATCTACATAAAACATTAGCTTACACATGCTATAAATAAATCTTGTAATAAGTTTAAAGTAGACATGTAATTTATAATAATTAGATTTAGTAACATTAACTTTTATTTGACTTAAATACACATGCTGTGGTTAGTACATAAGTGCTAAATCTTATTTTGTCTAATTTTCATATTGTTATTCATGAGAATGGACTGTACTTGCTGTCTAGTGAATAATAGGATGACTTAGAAGTTTAACTTGAGCAGCATGTAAGACCAAACATGACAGATCATCTTGGACTAGTTTCCTTTATTTACTCAGTGGGGACTAACATCAGGATGAAAGGTGAACAATCCTGTGTGGTGTTTTGAACACAACACAGTTAACTCTTTTATATAAGTTTCTCTAACTGCTCAGGCTGTCAAGGACTGAGTAGAAAATGAAATATGGAATTAGCTCTGTAGGAGAGGAGAAGGAAAAAGAAAACAAAATGAATGGATATCATTTAAATGATAAAATAATAAGTTTCAAAGTTTGCAAAAATGTAAAGAAACAACATGAAAGAGTATAAGAGAGAGAGACTTTCATAGATTCAGTTAACTAAGACTCAGACAATATCACTCAGTTGACTAGCATTAGAGAATATGGAAGCCATCTCTCTTATCTTTAGATAAGAGAATAGACCTAGAGAATATTCATGCCATTTCTCTGTCATCTTTGTAGACACAGAAGTACAATTAAACTTATTGGAGAAATGCATGAGTGTAAATCTTACTAAGACTTCAGGTGTGAAAATGATATGATTGTTCTCTATTGCTATATATTCTACATTGGAGAAGTCTAAATCTTCTGAGAAGCATTCCTCAGCGAATACAATACTTACAAATAAAATTCATATACATTTTTAAGAAAATGAGTGAATTGAGGCTCCATAACTTATTAACTTTACTTTGAAAGGACTCTACATGCTCAAAAATGCTAGAGACTGATGCCCAAAATGAACAAAGTAATTAATATACATTTTTTTATGGTGAGTAACATTGCTTTAAAACTTAGCATTTATGAATGTTATCAGTTTGGTGGCAGAAAAATGCCTATTAATGGCCTGAGAAGCAAGGTAAATTTTATATACGTTAAAAGCTGAGTAATCTCATATTTTTTTTGTTGTTGTTGCCAGAAAATGTTCACTAACTTTTAGTAGATATTTTCCTTAAAATGGCAATGTAATTTCTAGTTGTTGATATAGAAACAAAATATCTTCATTGGCATATTAGTAGGTGAAAAACAAAGCTACAGGACAACAGAACAAATAATGGTAGAAAATGAAGAGGTTAATAATTGTTGGAACAAGAGTAATGAAAAAATCAAGAGCCCAAAACAACAGAAGTAATTCTTCAATTACAGTCCATAGATGCCTTACAGAGATATAGAACAAGTAAATAGAAATAAAAATTACCATGAGCAAAACAATGCAATAAACAGTGTACAAAGTACAAAAACAAAGTACATTAGAACAATCTGAAAAGGTGTCACACAAATATATGATGTGATCACTGTGGATTCACTGTTTTGTACATGTGTTTCTCTTTCTTTTGCTTAAATCAGGGTTGGGAAAAGAAGTAAAATGAGACAAGTATGAAAGAAACAAATGGTACCTGCTGAGGTACTTGAAAATTCTTCTATCCCAGTCACTCAGAGAAATGACAATGAGCTTTCATGGTTTTGTCTCATTTACAGCTGTTTTGAAACTACAGCAGGGCAACCAGGTTGTCCGCAGCTAGCATATGCCTTAAATCATTCAGAGTGCAGCTGAATTATTTTTAAAAGTTCCTATTTCTCTTCCTTTGAAGAGTAGATTTCTTTTTGACAAGTAGAAATCTTCATATTCAGGGGAATATTATCTAAGTGAAACTGTTTGGTGATACAGCTGATCTTTTGTTTGCTGATAGGAAATGAACCATCTGTTGCAGAATTGTATAATGGGCCCTATTTGCTGTTTTCAAGAATCTCTCTAGGTGCACCCTAACAAGTTGCATTGGATTCATTTATAAAGGTTTTTAGGTAGCAGAATTTGATTTTGATACTTGAAAAAGAAACAGTCCTGTTACAATGATTAAGGTATAGATTTATAGCAGCAATGCATCCAGGGAGCTGGGGAGTTGACAGCCCACAAGGGTAGTGCAATCTGAAAGAGAATCAGTTGGCCTCAGGAAAGAAGGGGAGGCTCCATACCTTATGTTTCCCGGCTCTAAATCAGTCTAGTTTTGACAGTTTCCTTAGCTCGGACACTAAGAGTAAGGTTTTCAGACTGCCTAGATTCATAGCCTACGGGTGTCAAGGACTAATTGTGGGACCATGGGGAAATAAATATTTGTATCCCTGTCTATAAAATCAGCATAACAATACTACCTACCTCCTGCAGCTGTTGGGGGAGAATCACGTAGAATAAATTAGGTAACACATGCGAAGCATTTCTAACTGTACCAGTCACATAGAAAGCACACAGTTATATTTTAGATCTGATTATTATGATTGTTATTATTATTTCTATTAAATGAGATTCACCGTTTTTAGGTAGGACTTATTCTGTGGTTATGTCTATCAAAGTACTTAACCATTTAAGCAAATCATTCTGAAACTTTTATTAAATTTTATATTTTATTTCCATTATTTATTTGAGATAAAGTTAAATTTGAATTTACTTTTATGGTAGTGATGGGCTAGAGCTGAAATTCTTCATCAACTTTACTCTCAGGCGCTAACATTTTTAGACTTTGAAGAATGAGTCTTTCATCTCCCTTTAGCTTCTAAGCATGCTTAATTCTATCTTTCCAAAGGAAAGAACACACATACTACAACAGCAAACAAACCAAAAAGCAAATCTAATATCTGCCAAGTCCATCTATCTGTACAAATTTTAATTCTGGTACATCTTTGAGCTTCTTCAAAAGACAATTATACTCTCTGCTCCCAATTTAACGAATATGTGACAAAATAAAATATTCAATTATAAAAATCACATTCCAATCCTTCACTGAAGGTACAGCTTTTCTTTTTAATATAAAAAATGTATCCTAATATATTACTTTCTTTGTGCTCTCAGAAAAGAGACCAGGACCCTCAGTATGAATGGTATTGCTCATATAGACTGATTTTAATTATTTGGTGGTGAGAAAGTTTAAGAACAATGTGTAGTGTTGCCTATATATATAAATATATGTATATGTATTTTCTGTAGTTTATATATTCTGTACTTTATATAAACTACAGAAAACAAAATGCATTAGTATACACTAATATATGAATATATATGCAATAGTGTACACGTATGTGTATGTATGTGTATATATACATACATATATTTATACATATATATACACACACATACTTTCAAGACTCACCTCTAATCACTTCCTTACTGAATCCATTAATTACTTCTCCACCATTATCTTCTTCAAATTTTCTCTTTAATTACCTAATGTTGACTAATATCTCTACCTGGAAGATCTTTCTCCAGTGACTTCTGAAACACTAGCTTTATTGATTTATCTTTTTTTTTTTCTGACTGCCTTTTTGTATAATAGTCTTTATGTTTTCTCTTTCTGTCTCTCAAAAAGTGTTCTTCCAAACTTCTTTCTGGTGATATTACCCAATTTTATGGCTTAAATATTTATCTTTCTGTCTAAATGCCTCTGTCCCAATTTTCTGATTCTGGGCTCATTCTTCTTCCTAAATGAGGAAACTTTGTCCTCAATGGCATACATACTTTCACTAGACTATAGCTGCTTTCAGTAAGGTCTACTTCATATTGCAATCGCACTCTGTTTGTTAGTTAACAAAGGGTTTGCTAGATAATTACTATGAGGGTTCATGTTATGTGTCAACTAGCCTGGGCAAAGGGATGCCAAAGTAGCTGGTAAAATATTACTTCTGAGTATTTCTGTCGAGGTGGTTTTGGATGATATTGGCATTGGAATCAGTAGACCAAGTAAGAAAGATGTTTCCTCACCAGTGTGGGTGGCCATCATCAACTTCATTGAAGACCCAAATAGAATAAAGGTGGAGGAAAGGTGAATTCTCTTTCTTGAGCTGGGACATCCATCCAATGTCCTGGCTGAGGACATTGGAACTCTTGGTTCTTGAGCATCCAGACTCAAAGACTTACACCAGAATTGCTTCCTCCTTCCCACCCAGTTGCTCAAGTGATTGGCCTTAGACTGAGAGTTACACAATTGGCTCCCTTAGTTCTCAGATTTTTAGACTTGGACTGAATCACACGACTGCCTTTGCTGATCCTTGAGTGTGCAGGCAGTGTACCATTGGACTCCTCAGGCTCCACAAGCAATGTACCAATTCCCATTATAAATCTCCTTCATATATATATATATATGGACGCACACATACACACATATATATATGTATGTCTTGTTGATTATTTTTCTTTGGATGATACAAATATATATGCATAAAATAAATGGAGATTAGTTCTATTTATTTATATTATTTTTCTTCATCGATTGAAATTCTTTGTATATACCTTCTAAAATGTTTCAGCAAGTAGTCATACCAGAAAGTCATAAAAATAAACTTCTTTACTTTTTATTTATATATTTATTTATTTATTGAGACAGAGTCTTGCTCAGTCGCCCAGGCTGGAGTGCGGTGGCATGATCTTGGCTCACTGCAAGCTCCACCTCCCGAGTTCACGCCATTCTCCTGCCTCGGCCTCCCAAGTAGCTGGGACTACAGGTGCCCACCACTACGCCTGGCTAATTTTTTGTATTTTTAGTAGAGATAGGGTTTCACCGCGTTAGCCAGGATGGTCTTGATCTCCTGACCTTGTGATCCGCCTGCCTTGGCCTCCCAAAGTGCTGGGATTACAGGTGTGAGTCACCGCACCCAGCCTATTTTTTTTTTTTTTTTTGAGATGGAGTCTCGCTCTGTTGCCCAGGCTGAAGTGCAGTGGCACAGTCTTGGCTCACTGCAACCTCCGCCTCCTGAATTCAAGCGATTCTCCTGCCTCAACCTCCCAAGTAGCTGGAATTACAGGCACCTGCCACCATGCCTGGCTAATTTTTTGTATTTTTAGTAGAGATGGGGTTTCACTATGTTGGCCAGGCTGGTCTCGAACTCCTGACCTCATGATCCTCCTGCCTCGGCCTCTCAAAGTGCTGGGATTACAGGCGTAAGTCACTGCACTTAGCCCATAATAATAAACTCTTACAATTTAACTTGATAACAAACAATAGCTAATGTCAAATATGGTGAAGATGTAATTTAAATCACTAATCATCTATAAACAATAATAAATATTATTAAGGTCTATATTTTATTTAAACACTGTATTGCTCATAAGAAAAATGGAAATGTCTTGGAATCTCAGAGTTCTTTAAATTTCACTTATGTCACATGTCCCTTACATAGCAAAATCTGTGTCGGTAAAAATGGCTGATTATATAATATTTCATCACTAATATTTAAAGGAAAAACATCAATTTGGTGCAGTGCTAAATAAATTGTTTTTCGTATTGGGGAGACCTGGGAATAAAATCATGTTTGATTTTTAAATTGTGTAACTTTAGAAAGCTTAGATTTCCTCTCTGCATCACATTCTGTAAGCAGTGATAGCAAAACATACTGTGTACAGGTAAAACACATGTCACAATGCCTGCCACATAGCCAGTCCACAGTAACTGGAAGTTTTACTATTAGTAGTAATATTGGCATTATTACCACTATTATTATTAAACAAATTATCTATGCTTAGGCTATTATTTAAACTTGACTGAGTATATGCCCTTGCTATGAAGCTTCATATAAAATTATATTGCTCATTTTTTCTTATTTTTATACTTTTGGACATAAGATGCCCATAAGTCAATTCATATATCTCAGTTGAAATAATATATGTTGAAGTACATAACAATAGAATAAAATATTTTCTATTATATGGATAAATATCTGCATGGATATTGTAAAGATTTATCAGTAGTTCCCATTAAAGGAGCATTAAATTTATATGATTTGGTTGCATTGTATCTCTAGTAAATGGACCTATTTATATGTCACCTTTAGTAATATAGTCATAGTCAGCTATTTCTTTGATATGGGCAGATAGTGCTGATTTTCAGTGATAATAAGTAATGTATTAGAGCACTTAATTTGGAATAGTCAAGGTTCTCAGATTCTGGTCTTAATACTTAACCACTCTAGATCACATTGAAAAAATGCCACAATGTAAACATCATACAGTAATAAAAGTTAATGTATCTAAGGAATTTAGCAGAATTCTTATTTATTAAGCATTCACAATATAGCAATTGCTATATTAAAGATATAGCTATGTTTATACAATTTCCAAAATAGTATACTATGCTCAATATAGAAATTACTACCTATTTGCTAATAATTGTAGAGTAAAATTTGTTGGGATACGTTTTGTCAAGTAATATATCAATCACTGTTGACACCCATTTTCTCAAAAGCAATATACTTTCATTTGAATATTGTAGAGGTATATTATGTTGATATTTTTCAATAACTTACTGTAATCCTGGTGAGTATCTGTCTTTAAAAGCTAGATTTATTTGATAAACTGTTGTTAAGTTGATTATAAAAATACTACTTATTGATATAATTTAATGAATATTTAATGACAAAGTATGCAAAAAATACTCTCTGCTTAATATTGGACAGGTATGTTATGATTTATCTTCCTCTATCTACACAAGGCTTGAACAAGTATGTCTGATTGCCACAAAGGAATGCTAGCAAAAGTAATTCCTTCTGAGCTTTCTGTGACATCAGGACCGATTATTATTTCTGTGCAGTAGATACATGCTACTGAGCATTATTAGTCTGCTCTCTTTTTAAGCCAATTTTTAATTCATGCTTATTTGTCTATGTGAACTATGACACTTACCCCCATTTAACTTGGTCCTGGTTGAGTCAGTCTGGTGCTTTCAAATGTTTGTGTTTGAGTATGATGTTTTATATCTAACTAGGTTTATGTATATACATGAATTTTTAGTTCAGTTGGTCTGATAAAAACATTGAGTGTAAGGAATAGCAGTATTTAAGTGACACTTAAGCTGCACAGCATACTTATAAATGTTTATATTTAATGCCCTTCTATGAAAATACTATCAAAATACGACATAATACTTACTCAAAACATTTTTACTATTTGGACAGTAGCCACATTCCTGTCCCTTTATATAGCATAGACATCATAAACTGAGACAAAGTACCACCATGTCATCCAGTTAGTTACAGGATTGCGATAGAAAAGCCTATCTCCTGACCTCTTGTCCCCAAGACTACTCTCCTTTGTGAATCTGTCTTGACTTCAGACTTTGATTCATGGAATAGAAGTTCTGAATGCTTTAAAAAAAAAAAAATGCTAGTCTTTTCAATAAGGAGATTTGACATTTTACTTTTCTGCTTAATGTAATGCTTTCCTGGATTTAAAGTGAGTGTCCATTTATAAATAATTTTAGCAAGTTGACTATAGCTGTCAGGTTTTCTTAAGCATCAAAAAGATTACACAGAACTATTCAGCAAAGCCTGATAAAGAAAAGGAAGAATTGTGGGCTTTATCTAGCTCCCTCCCAGGTACTTCTTAATATATTCTGATATGCTTCAAATTATAGGTCACGATTTATTTATACTTCTGGAAGGTTTATTTTCAGCCAGCATTGTGGAAATAAGATTGAAGCATTTTTGTCTTTTCTGTGAATATAAGTAAAGTAACTTAAGCCTTCTAACATTAGTCCACAGAGCCGGAAGATTGAATAGTTTAGAACTGCTCTCACCATATGGTCCAAACGAATCACTAACTGTGACGCATGAAGCCAGCAGCAAAATTAGACAGAATCTTACTTTTATTATCTCACAGGTATTTTATGAAGATTCAAAGGGAGAGAACAGTGTCTGGCACTTAGTAAACAACCAATAAAAATAATTATCATGATCCTGACAACATTTTAATTTCTAATAATAGTTTCCAATAATAATTATTGTTGCTATTTTAGTTTTCAATAATAACAGCAATACATGTTAATTGTGGGGTATCTGGAAAATATGCAAGTATAAAGAAGGATCTATTTCTTTATACAGACATTTTGTGTATACATAATTTCCCTGCTAGGCCCATATTGTACAGCAGTTGTATATCCTATTGTTTTTTAATTTAAGTTTTTATCTCCAAATTTGTAATACCACAAATAACACAATTGAATATTCTCACTTCTAAATTTGTTCTTTTTTATTACTACATAATCCTTGGGACACATTTCGAGAAGTGTTAATATTTAGTCAAAGGACATTGACAACTTTTTAAACTCGTGCTGAATATTTCAAAATCACTTGCTGCAAAGTTTGCATCATGAACATTGTCTTCTGGTAGTGATTTTCAAATGCTGGTTTCCTCCATGTCTGACTGGGCTCCTCCTCTGCTTTCTGCTCCCCAAACTCCTGCATACATGTATGAGACTTATCTTTTGCCACTTTCTTATTATGCTTTCTGTGTTTTTTCTACTTGCTTTGTTAGAGTTATAATTTCCTATATTACATACTTGTTAAACTATGTTCTTTCTGTTTTCAATTTTAACATCATTAATTATTTACCTGAAAATGATCATACTATCTAACACAATCTACAGATTCATCGCAATTTCTATCAAAATGCCAACGTCATTTTTCCCAGAATTAGAAAAAACTATCCTAAAATTCATATGGAACAGAAAAAGGGCCTGAATAGCCAAAGTAATTATAAGCAAAAAGAAAATGGAGGCATTACATTAACTGACTTCAAATTATACCACAAGGCTATAGTAACCAAAAGAGCATGGTTCTGGTATAAAAATAGATGCAGGGGTCAATGGAACGGAATAGAGATCCCAGGAATAAAGCTACATGCTTACGGCCAACTGATCTTTGACAAAGTTAATAGAAACATACAATGTGGAAAGGACACCCTATTCAATAAATGGTCCTGGAGCCCTAACTCTCACCATATACCAAAACAAACTCAAGATGAATTTAAAATTTAAATGTAAGAACTGAAACTATAAAAAATGCTAGAAGAAAACCTAGGAAAATCTTTCCTGGACACTGGCCTAAGCAAACAATTCGTAACTAAAACTTCAAATGCAAACGCATCATTAACAAAAGTAGATAAATGGGACTTAATTAGACTACAACACTTCTGCACAGCAAAATAATCTACAGACTGAACAGACAACCAGAGGAATGGGAGAAATTATTCGCAAATTATGCATCCGACAAAGGACTATAATATCCAGAATCTAAAAGGAACTTGAACAATTCAACTATAACCAAAAATAAATAAATAAATAAATAACCCTATTAAAAAGTGGTTAAAGAACATGAACACTTTTCAAAAGAAAACATACAAATAGCCCACAAGTATATAAAAAAGTTCAAAATAATCATAAGAGAAGTAAAAATCTCAATGAAGTACCATCTTACATCAATTAGAATGGCTACTAGTAAAAAGCCAAAAAATAACAGATGGCAAGGATGTAGAGACAAGGGAACACGTATACGCTGTTGGTGGGAATGTAACTTAGTACAACCTCTATGGAAAACAGTACAGAGATTTCTCAAATAGCTAAAAATAAAACTGCCATTTGATACAGAAATCCCACTACTGAGTATATTCACGTAATGGGAAAAAATATCATTATATCAAAAACATACTGCATATGTAATGTATGTTTATAACAGCAATATTCACAACAGGAAAAATATGGAATTTTTTTCTTATTGTGTTTTCAACGTGTTCAACAATGAATGACTGGATAAAGAAAACATGGCATACACACACACACACACACACCATGGGATACTACTTAGCCATAGAAAATAATAAAATCCTGTTTTTTGTAGTAACATGGATGAAACTGAAGGCCATTATCTTGAGCAAAACATCTCAGAAAGTCTATTACCACCTGTTCTTACTTATAAATAGGAGCTAAATAATGTGTACACATGGACGTATTGTGGAATAATAGACATTGGAGAATTGGAAAGGTGGGAGGAGGGTAAAGGATAAGAAATTACTTAATGGGTAAAATGTACACTATTCAGCTAATGGTTACACTAAAAGTTCAGACTTCACCAGTACACAATATATCCATGTAACAAAACTGCACTTGTATTCCCTAAATTTACACAAATAAAAAACACAGCCCAAACAAGTCAAGTAGAACCAAATATCCAGTTTTCAGCATTCCCTAAATATAATTAATGCCTATGTTAAGGGAGCTAGGATGTAAAGATTGATTTAAATAAAAGTCTTCATTTAAATGAGAAGTGAAAGTAAAGCAAAGATGGGCAGTTTAAATGTATATTCACTCTTCAAGATATCAGTTAGGTGACTGTGTATTTTATGCTCCACATACACATATGACTTGAGATCTTTCACTACATGTGTTTTGCCATTAGTTTCATAATGTTACAAAGTTATCCAAAAATTCCTGGCTGAAGTTGACTTTGAGCAATCTACCATCTGATTTGGGGACAGTTACCAAGACAGAAAACCCTTGAATGAATGAGAAGGAATTATCTTTCCATCTATTATTTGCCTCTTACTGTCAGGGTATTTCCCATTGCAGAGAGGATTCTGATTTTATTTCCTTCCACAACAGAGGCCTCTTTCATCCTCTTGCTTTATTTCCAGGGGGAAAAAAAATTACTGCCAAAGTCCTCAGATGTGGTGGCAGAGAGAGCTACAATGACGGCTTTTGCCTTCTTCCTGTATACTTAAAATATTCAATTCAAATGTGTTGCCCACCATATCCCAAATTGCGCTTTCACCTCTTAACCTAGCTAGCTGTGCTTTTGCATGTTTTCAGACTCCCAAAGTAAGATCTGCTTCCCCTCGTCATAACTCCAAACTTTAGGAGTGGAAGAAAGTAATTGGGAATGTTGTTTCAAATGTACAAACCCTCTAGTTCCATTCGTCTGAATCAACTGGGTCGGAAAGCTTGACTCACTTTGATGTAAACATTAAAAGACTAAATCACAGACCTATAGGAGTAAAAAAAATACCAAACATCATGTATATACTATAGAGAATAAGTGTTCATACAAGTAAAGATTAAGTGTAAATATAGCTGTTAACAGCATAAATGTCTTAATGATATCTATGATGCATAAAAACTTTGAAAAATTTTCTCTATTTTCAATAATAAATTCCTAATACTACACTTTACTCTGATTTCAATTATTTTGTCAAAAGCAAATTTTATCTTAACTCTATCCTTCTATGAGCAAGTCATAAAAATAAACGACATGGATCCTTATTGATATAATCATCAAAATATTTCATTTTTAGTATCTTTTTATATGAATATAGCTCATATATTTTATTTTTAGTGTTCACTATTACAAAAAATAACCTTAAGGAATGAGACAAACCCATTCCTACATGCAAAACTTTAATTATGCCTCACAGATGTGTACTTTTAATTAACTAGTGACATTTCTTTTGTTCAATTATTATTGTTCCATACAACTGTCATAAACTTATAAATTATAATTAAGCCTGCCCCAAACCCTAGTTATATAGTGTCCACATAGGAATTTGCCAAAAGGCTTAACTCTAAGTAAACCACCAATGAATAAATCCATGAATTGCTCACTGGGATTTGTTTAACAAATTAACATTTGTGTGAAGATAATGAGGTTCTACAGTCTATAATACCAAACAATGTTTTTGTAAAACCACATTTTAAAAGTGAAAAATGCTTTTTAAGTGACTTAATTACATATCATATCATTATTAATTATTAGATGCTGTAAAATAAACGACATGTCTGTATCTCATATTGAATTCATATGAGAACTCATTTATATTAAAAAGTATTTTTCCTGAACATATTATTGATGTAAATCAGGATATAATTGTGTGCACAGATAAAGTTGAACTACAGATATTGAGCACGCTCCAAGTTTTAGACAAATGATTTGAATAAAACACTAAAAGTTGTGCTGTATCTATATACAACTCTGGATGCATCAACAAGACAGGAAATTCAATGTTTTATAGAGATTTATCCCTGCGGATGCATTGCAGGTTCAATAGATAGAAATAGTGTGGAATTTCAAATTGTTTACTTGGCCTAAATATTTCTAAATATAAATGTAGATAAATCATCCAGCTATAACATCATGGTTTTCATTTTCTCAATGAGAAAATTAAGTTACCAATTAAATAATAAAATTTCCAAACAATTCATTTTTTATGAGAAAAAAATTT
>NW_012114566.1:2878436-2903205 GCF_000951035.1 Colobus angolensis palliatus
TGCAGAAGATAGAATATTGCTGAACAGCGAGTGTACGTGTCTGATTCTTACTTGGGAAGCTTTCTCTCAGGGGTGTACTCCACCATGTGAGTTGTGGGGTGTCGGTCTTCCCCTAGTGGGGGATGTCTCCCAGTTAGAATACTCAGGGGTCAGCGACCCACTTGAGCAGGCAGTCTGTCCCTTCTCAGATCTCAACCTCCGTGTTGGGAGATCCATTGCTCTCTTCAAAGCTGTCAGACAGAGTCGTTTGCATCTACAGAGGTTTCAGCTGCTTTGTTGTTGTTGTTGTTTAGCTGTGCCCTGTCCCGAGAGGTTCGAGTCTACAGAGACAGGCAGGCCTCTTTGAGCTATTGTGAGCTCCACCCAGTTTGAGCTTCCCAGCAGCTTTTTTTACCTACTTAAGCCTCAGTAATGGCGGGCGCCCCCCCCCCCCCCCCCCCGCTGTCTTGCTGTTTGATCACAGACTGCTGTGCTAGCAATGAGGGAGGCTCCGTGTGCATGGGACCCTCCCAGCCAGGTGTGGGATAAAATCTCCCGGTGTGCCCGTTTGCTAAGACCCTTGGTAAAGCGCAGTATTGGGGTGGGAGTTACCCGATTTTCCAGGTGTTGTGTGTCTCAGTTCCCCTGGCTAGGAAAAGGGATTCCCTTCCTCCTTGCCCTTCCCAGGTGAGGTGATGCCTAGCCCTGCTTCAGCTCTGGCTGGTCAGGCTGCAGCAGCTGACCAGCACAAATTGTCTGGCACTCCCTAGTGAGATGTACCCAGTACCTCAGTTGAAAATGCAGAAATCACCTGTCTTCTGTGTTGCTGGCGCTGGGAGTTGGAGACTGGAGCTATTCCTATTCGGCCATCTTGCTCCGCCCCCCGAATTAAAAAAACAGAAAATACTTTATGAACTAGTCTCCCTTAGGAGTATAAAAATCTGTGGTAAGACTCCTGGTGCCTTTTATATTTCAATCTAATCAAACTCCTGAATATTTTTTCAGAATGCTATTAGGTAGTTAGATAATTTCACTATGAATCAATAAGACAAAATATAGACATAAAACTATCAAACTTTTCCTATTAGAATACATTTCAGAAACAGCTTGACTTTTCTGATACACACTGAAAATTCTTCATGTAACTCTTTCAGTTAGCAATACGTTAAATACTTCAAAACCTAGCATAAACAATAGAAGCAGTAAGAACTCCCAGTAAGATAGAAATTAACCATGTAGGGGAATGTGAATATAATATAGAGTGATTTTCCATTTGACTAAATTTGCATTTATGGTAGTAAAATTAAATGCTCTTGAATCACACTGTAATAGCTGTATAATATCCCTTGCACTGAATATTGGAATTTGCAAATTAGATTTTATTCATTGGAGTTATTTTTTTCTTATGGAATATATGTTAAATTTAATACAAGTCAGTGGAAGAATATGTTTCTATGTTCGTTTATGTACTGCATAGAACACTTTCTGCAAACATGGCTATTGTATAAATTAATAATCATCTCAAATATATCCTAAGATGTAGAAACCTTGAATTTTCAAAGCATGTTATATGACACAGTGTGATGTCAAAAGAGTAGTTACAATTTTAGATGGGAATCAGGATGCTATCAGATTCTCTGTTACTGTATGTTTACATTTAAAATAATCCTAATTTTCAATAACAATTGATTTTTAGCATTAGGAAAACTATTTGTGCAACAACAACAACAACAACAAAATATCCATAAATTTTGGGGTAAAACATAGTAAGCCTGGAAAATTGGTTCTACTAATCATTCTGAGCCAGGGGCAAATTATCTATAAACACTGAGCCTGTCACATGGTACATGCTCAATCCAGAGTAATAACCATTAGTAGTGTTAAATTTTTGGCTTGAACTTTTGTATACTGAATTTAGAACAAATGCCATTGATTTAATTTTGTGTTAGTATATGGTGTTAGTCTATTCTTTATTAAGATACTAGGAAGTATGTTTGTAACATTATTTTTGATTCATATATAAGGAAAAATACAACGACACTGAAATATTTACCTAGAACTGATGGTACGCAAGTTCCTCCATTCTGGCAGTAGTTGCTACAGTGGTTGACTTCACATCTTTCTCCTGAATAACTAGGCCAACAGTGACACCTCAAATCACCCTTCTCATTTAAAATGCATCTTCCTCCATTTTCACAAGTTAGCTTACATGAATCATCTGTTTATGAGAAGAAATGTACAAATTAGCATGTTTTCAGGGAGTAATTTAATATACATTTTCAAATAGATACAATATTTAAATACTAGAACTTTTTTTCCATAAAATAATTACCCCAAGTACAAAAGTAGAAAAAATTAAATACTATCTGAAAACAGATAGATTCTAGTTGTTGAATGGTAAATATACATATTAATGTTGAATGGTAAATATACATATTCTTCTTTAAATTTAAAGCATTATTAACTTTTTCTTATATTTGTAAAATATTGAATAGTAAAACTAACTGAAATTTTCTAAAAGTAATATATTTCCATCTTCTTTCTTTCTTTCTTTTATTTTATTGAGACAGGGTCTTGCTCTGTTACCCAGACTGGTGGGCAGTGGCATGATCACAGCTCACTGAAGCCTCAACTTCCTGTGCTCCAGTGATCCTCCCACCTCTGCTTTCCAAGTAGCTGCGACTATAATTTTTTAATTTTTTTGTAGAGACAGGTTCTCACTATGTTGCCTAGACTTCTAAAAGTGATATTTTCCAACCAAGAAATTTTCCTTATAATATGGACAAACATAGCTTATTTTTAGGAGTAGTTGATATTAAAAAAGGAAACTTTAAATTTGTAAGTTACATTTATAGCATATGCACACACACACACATACTATTTGTTCTATAGTGTATGCATGTGTGAATAGTATAGAGAAATGTTTACATGAAGAGATACTCTTTGATGTTGGTCCTTATTAACCATATACAAATGTCCCAAACTAAAAGTCATTGAGATTTGGTACAAGTTGGTTATAGAACAGTGTTAGAACCATTTCCATATGTAACATTTGTCCCAAATGATTCTGTACAGTCTACCTACTTAACATTTTCACTCAGAATAAAAAAAGGCTGGACATTCCTTGTGGTAGTAAAATTATTTTAAACAATATAGTAAGTATGATTTATGATAAAGATAGGTTTGGAATCATTTTCGAGGTTATTTTGCTATACATATTGACATGGCCTTCTCCATTAGAAATGCTGCTTTGCTTTGAGCAACATACAGTGTTCAATGGAACAAAGCTGATTGAGATAGTTGTAATAGGCATTCTATTCTAGAATAGGTCCTTTACTATAATAATGCCCATTTTATGGTTAAAGTAGGTAAAATCAAAGCAATCTATAATCCTTATTCAAGATGCACTGGCACATACATGACAGAAGCCTGAATATATCACTGAAATGATTTCAAGAGCATCTTTAAGTACCTCAGTGGCTTCAAATGATACAATGATTCAAGTATCACGTCCATAGTCACAAATAGAAACTGTCAGCAGTGCCATACAATTCTGCAACTTGCCTCATTGAAGAGAAAAGTTTCTAATACATTGTCAGATAGGCAGGCTTCAGATTGGCATTGCTGAAGTTTTATGTATTAATATGAATTTTATGTATTAATATGAAGAACTCTCTCATGATGTAAGATAAATGTATTATAAAAAATTACAGTGGTATAATGAGACCTGTGTTTAGGTCCTGGTTCTGCCACTTACTAGGCATACAAGTTAACTGATTTGAGCCTCAGTTACTTCACTTTAAAATGTCCTTAATGACAACTATACAAGCTAACTCAGGTTTGTATGAATAGTAAATAAGAAATGGGAAAAACTATAAAATATAAAATTATAACACTTTGAGGATGGAGCTCCAGTGGAGTAACATACAGGAAGACCTACGGGTGAGCACTGGAGGAAATGAATGAAAGTCACTGTGAGTGGACCTAGATCAGAGAGGGTAAAGAAATGAATCACAATAGGTAAATGCTTTTGAAGAACTAAGCAGTGAGTAGGAGAAGATCCATGGATTTTAGACTCCACCTCAAAAGTAATGTGGTGTCTTGGAAAGGTATTGTACTGGCAGGGGTTAAAATGGGAGCTTATAAAAGCAGGGAGGCGCTCAGAACTTTGTATACATTATCCAGGATAGCTAAGATGAGGACCCAAAATAGAGTAACATGGGATGAATGAATGTGTACGTATTCTAACGGTCATTTGGAGGTAAAAATCACAGCAGTGTTATGTGAAGAAAAATGAGGAATGCCTATCTCAATCAGTTTTGTTCCATTGAACACTGTATGTTGCTCAAAGCAAAGCAGCATTTCTAATGGAGAAGGCCATGTCAATATGTATAGCAAAATAACCTCAAAAATGATTCCAAGCCTACTTTTATGATTCTTCAGTTTCTGACCAGGACAATTAGGTGGGAACACAAGGATGACAGGAAAGGAGGGGTAATTTCAAGGTGGCATACTAAACTGAAGATGCCCATGCAAATATAAGTGGGAATCTCCAGCAAATTATTGAGTACAGAGATCAGACTCTCAAGAAATACGTGGAGTGGAAATATGCTTGTTTAATTTAAAATTTACCAAAACATTTCTATCTCAGTCAACATTATTTGTCCTAATAAGGTTGTGGATGTGGATTGTGAAGATAAACACTTAAGGCATTGTGATCACAGGTAGGATTATTATGGGGTACTCATTTTTACCTGTCAATTCTATGAAAACCACAAGGATATTCAAAATCCCTACATGTTGGGGCATGCACATGACTATAACATGCCTCATTAGGCACCAGAAGTTTTAAAGTACAACACTGCCTGATGAAATGGAAGTGGAGTTTCATTTTTGCAAAACTCATAATAATGGTTCTGCAATGAAAAAAAGAGCTGTTTTTGTCAATAACTAAATCACCCCCAGAAGCCAACCTCCAGCAATTATAATCAACTATAGGAAAAAGCAGGTGAACACTTCCCTAAGAATGAGTCGTATTTGAATTTCAAATTCAATACACAAAGCGTTATTAAAAATATTCAGCATACTCATCATTTAACAATAGCAGCTAGAGGTAGACAAATAATTACAAACAAATGAAAAGCATATAACATTGGCTATAGCAAATGTTAATGTCAGAAAAAAAAAAACTGGCATTTATCTTCACCAATCAATAATTCTGAAATCCACTCGTTTATGTTCCAACTAAAATGGTCCAAACTGTTTATGTTTCAAGACCTACAATGTGTAAAGGCTAATTTGAATGTTGTTTTCATTTTGATTAAATGTAAGATTTTCTCTTAAATTACAAGAATGGGCTTTGAGGTTTCTGAAATCATGCCTTTTAAGCAGGGTTGAAAGAGCAAAACACATCTCCAAAAAAAGTTTTAGATCATGGATAAGTGTGTATTTAGATAAGCAAGATTCCTTCTTTCAAGCATATAATGATACAATTTGGTGACTTAATGCAGCAAAAAACTTGTTTCATTTTCTTACCTACTTCAAAGTGACATATTGATTTTAAAGGGCTATGTGTCTATTTTTCAAGGTGTTGTGCTAGCCATTCTATCCATGTTATTGCTAGAATTTCCAGTAACTCTGGAAATGGGTACTCTGGGTGACACAGAGACACTGGGATATATTGTGCGATGATTAACAGAGTGGACCACCTACATTCACCCTGGGGTGCCATCATTTACTAAGTAATGTTAGGCAATCAAATGAGCTTCTAATGCTTCCATTTTATCTGTAAAATAGGAGAAATTAGTAGATAATAAAATTTGAAGATTAAATTAATATATATGGCTATAAACATACATAGAATTATGCTTTCCTCATAGGTTTTCAAAATATTTAGTATTATTTCTACTGTCAGTGATAGTAATATTAGTAGTATTTATTGTTAGTTCTATGTTGTATAGAATAAACTGAGACCAAGGGAAGCAGGTATACAGTCCAAGCACAACAAAGCTATTTAAGTGGTAGACCTTGGCCTACTCTAACACTTCACCTCAGCCCTACATTAGGTCATGTCCTTGCAGGGTATTCATAGAATTTAGTTTGTTGGATACATAATTTGGACCAAACAAAGAGGAGAAAGGAGGAGGATTGCATAGAAGAGGTTGTGGAAACATGGGATTACACAGAAGAGGATTACATAGAAGAGGAAAGGAAAACCAACAAAAACTGAACTTGACTCTGAACAATACTTGTAACATCAAAGCCAATGTCAGAGTCCCTTGGCAGAATTATTAGTTTATTTCTGTGCATTATACTGATCTCTCTCCTAATTGCCTCTCTCACCCAAATTTTCTAAGTAGACACAGTACACAGGAGGCACCTGTGAGGGCAATGGGTAGGAGATTATGTGGGACTACTGAAGGTATGACATGTCTACAGAAAAGTTGTTCACAGTTAAAGGATCTGTTTCTGAGAAGTTAAGTGGAAAAGATACCTTTGCAGAGTCTTCCTCTGTGATGCAGTCAGAACAGCATTTGAGAAAGTGGTACTAACAATGTTAGGAAATGTTCACTGGATGCTCTTATTCTCCCATCACTGTTGAGATAACAGCTACTCTGATTGGGAGAATAGATGGAGGGGAAGGGAGCATCCTAGTGCCATGACGGCATCCCTTTTCAATAATTGGCACCAAAGTGCCCGCCCAAAATACCAATCATGATTCACACTTAGCTTTCTGTTACGAACTTTGCAACCTTATTATCCAAAACAGGGCTTCACACTTCTACACACTAACTAAAATGAATGACTCATTATTTTCTTTACCCACCATGTTTCCATACTTCTCAGACAGCTTTTCTGTCTCAGTGTCCTCCTTCCTCCTTCCCATTTAATCTAAATCCAATCTGGCTTTGCAGACTTTGTTTAAACGTCATATTCTACAGGAAATTCTGACTGATCCCCTATTTGAATAATAATCTGAATCCTCGTAATAGTTTTAACTCTGTCTCTTCTGTGACTTGTGTCACTGTCCACATAAATATCTATTTATTGATGCTTATGTTATTCATCAATTTATCTTTTCCACCCCTTCAGCTTTGCATATCAAATGCTTAAATAATATACATTAAAGGAAAGTACTATAACAGTTTTAGACACTGAGTGCCTTATAAACGTCAGAAGTCTTCAAATTGGATGTAACTTTCAGCAGAGAACAAAGAGAAAAATTATGCAGAGGTGGAGATGCTGACTGAGGGTAAGGACCCAGAGTCCATATGAGGAGAGCATTCTAGCAGAGGGAAATACAATAGGTAACAAACCCTGCCATGAATAATGTCTGTATCTCATTGGAAAATGTTTGCTGTAATCCTCCAGTGATTTTGGAGTACTGCATTTTATTTTTTTCCTTTTTGTGGAGAATGGGTACTTGCTATGCTGCCCAGGTAGGTCTCGAACCCCTGGGATCAAGCTGTCCTCTGGTCTCTGCCTCCCTAAGTGCTGTGATTACAGGTACAAGCCACCACGCCTTTGTATCTGTGACATAAAATTTAGTATGTGTGGCCAGGCATGGTGGTTTATGCCTGTAATCCCAGCACTTTGGGAGGCTTAGGCAGGCAAATCACCTGAGGTCAGGAGTCCAAGATCAGGCTGGCCAACATGGCAAAACCCCATCTCTACTAAAAATACACACAAAAAATAAAATCATCCAGGCATAGTGACACACACCTTTAGTCCCGGCTACTCGGGAGGCTGAGGCAGGAGAATTGCTTGAACCCAGGAGGTGGAGGTTGCAGTGAGCCAAAATAATGCCACTGCACTCCAGCCTGGTGACAGCAAGACTCCGTCTCAGTAAGAATGAATTAATAAATAAATACAATAATTTTTTAAAGTATTATGTGTGGATTTTATCTTTTAGTAACAATATTTTTTCCATTATACCTAATGTCTTGAATATGAGGAAACTTATTTATTGTTAGTCTAGCTGGATATTCAAGAAACATATTTTCTTTCCCTGTGATATCACACTGTTTTGTGTGTTATCTTTTTTTGGTTATTTGATATTTGGCATCTGAAGTAATGTTTCAATTTTTATTGATTATTCCAGCTTCTAGCTTCTGAAATACAAATGGCATGGATGAAGAAATCTTATCAGTTTTGTTTCTAAGTTAGTTTTTAGTTTTTGCATTAGTGTTATGCCTTCTTCATAAGCCCTCAAAATATTTATTATTATTATTCTTTGTGGTAATAGCAGAAGCAGTAGTAATAGTAGTAGTAGTATTGTAAGTCCAATTTTATACAGAAGAAACTAAAATTTGGTTTCTAAATTCTCAATTTCAAAGTTAGTGCTTGGCACACAAGAGGTAATCAATAGAAACGTATTGAATAAATAAATGGATTTTTGGGCTGAGTTGACACCCATAGCAGAATGTTCTCAAAAAATATTATTGTCTTATCTAATAGAAGAGTTATAAAAAAATTTCTTTTGGGTCCGTGAGTGACTTCAAAGTTCTCGATCTGTTGTTAAATGCCTGTAAGTGTTCAATGCTGTTTTGTGAACAAATGCAGAATGAATTGTTTAAAAGTCTTCTCCAGAGCAAAGAACAGTTTACACAGGCATTCAAGAACTGCTGCTATCAAGGTAGCTAGATTGCTGATGAAACAGATCATTTCACTCCGTTTCACTAGTTGTGAAATTTTATGATAAGCATTAATTCATTATTTACAGAATAATAAAGTATACCTACCTAAAAGGCTGTCATCATTGCAGGTGCCATTAATCAAATATTTTCCTTCCGGACACACACAAGTGGCCCCAGAAGGATTCAGCAAGCAGAGGAATTCACATGCTAAATCCGAGCATGGATTGGGTACTGGTTAAACAAACGAAAACAACACAATGTGTAAATATAGATACAATAGGCTTCAAAAGCATAAAATTAAATAAGGGGAAATGATTAATTAGCAATGTTGAAAAGTAATCACATCAAATTTCCACTGGGAGTATCTTACTCAATATCATCATTCTCCTTTATAGGTGAAGAAAAATTACTACCCAATGCTCATCATTAATAGTAAGTTTGCCTTATTTATATTTTCCAAAGAGAGAAGAAATTATTCAGATCTATACTTTGTTACTTTTGCTTCTGACGAATTGCTTTTGGCATAAGAGTTGGTCTTAGAACCTGAAGTACCATTGGGGCTGTGTTGGAAAAGTAAAGCCAATGGAAGTTTTGGGGGGATCTAGCCTTCATTTTAACAGCTTATTTCACAGAGTTGTTCTAACAGACAAAAACAATGCCCCCCTTGTATTTATTAATACAAAGGATTAAAATGCATACGTAGCTTGTCAGTTCAAGGTACAGATGAAAAATAAGACTTTTTTTTTGAAAAGAATGTCTAAAATGGCTTCCTTTCTATCAAGTGGGAGTTTGTGTGCACGTGTAAATGTGTGACATACTTATTTGTGTTTAAATTTTTATCCAATCGACATCCTTTGCAGTCAGAGCTGATTTTTGACTTTTCCTAGAGATTATTTCACCAGAATTAAACAGGAATGGCACCCAGGTAGCTGAGTTGGTGACTCTGAGAGTGGCTTGTTTTCTGTAAGAACCACTACTCAAATGCCTATTATATTCAAGACAGGATTTTATTTGTTTACTTTTAATGAATGCGGTAATATTCAACTATGAATATAAATTAAACAGAACTGGAGGATGAGAGAAAGTGTCCTCATATTAACCTTGGAATCTTATATGCCAAATTATTGGTAAAGAGCAGCAAGACTTTGGATAAAATTTCAGGACGATTTAGGAAAATATATTTTGTTTTATTGTGTTGTGAGAACTGATTTGAATAAATACCACTTGTTCCAGATAAATGCACCAAACAAGATAAACTCCATTTCACTTGCCATAAACAGTAATTATAAATAACCCTTGAACAGCATCTTGAAGTGTGAACTGATATATAAACATAGATCATTAGAATTTCCGCCATATTATTATTTTTCACTTTGTTCTTCAATATTTTTGACAGCTGTGTTAGAAACATATTTTCAAGAGTATTACCTTAATTACCTCAATGATTTACCCAATCCTTTCTAGGAGGGAGAGTAACAATAATAAGTCATATACAATAAATCAGAGAAAATATGCAAGTCTTGGGAAGAGTTCTTTTTGTATATATTTAAGAATGGAAGGTTAATACTATAATAGTTACATGTTGATTAGTAATAAGAGTCAAAATGGTCAACAATAAATTTCCTTACTTGGATAGTTCATCTATACACTCACAAGGTTCTATTAAGAATTTTAGAAACAGATTAACAGATTATTGTAACAAAGACAGTTTCAATTGCAAGAAAACATGGCCAAATGCTGAACATTTTCCTGGTTACAGCAGAAATACAATTATCTATATTTTGACGTTTTGGTAGTTGAAAAAGTCTAGTGACATAAAAATTAAAGTTACTTAACTTACTGAGGTTAAGACATTTACATATATTTTTTGAGAGATATAAGAAAAATGTTTACCAATATAGACAACTTCATAATATATTATACTTACAGTCTAGTTGTTTATAACGATGAGATATCAAAACACCTTTTGTTTTATCAATATTTAAAGCTAAGTACTCTACTGAACCATGGCCAAATTTTTGTACTCGAAATACACCATTTTTAGGTCCTGCTCCATATATATAATCTTCGAAGATATCGATTCTATGTGGATGTAATAAACCTGGAATTTTCAAAAGGCAGTTATGAAAGTTTTAATGTATGCACTCAGACTTTAAAAACTATGTTTATCCGAGACCATATTGAAAATCTTATTACCGTTTAAACTTTCAGAATTGGAATATTTATAATATTAGCTATGACGTTCTTAGAATTATATCTTAAGTAAGGATATGCAATGTAGTAAACATGTTACTTAAAACATAAAAATACACTTCCATCATCACTTTAATCATCTTTACCATCACAAAGCATTTTCTGGGGGTTATTTGCAGACTAATCCTCTCTGCTATACAGAGAGGATATCTTATATCCAATGTGATCTGTAGTATAAAAACAGGCAGTTTACACAACTCAGTTGGTGTTCTGGATCAAATAAATAATCAAATTACATGACCAAATGACTGGTCTATTAAGCAATCATTTGTTGATTTTTAAAGAGTAAATCCAAAAATAATATTTGACATTAGTACTGTTCATTTCAGAAATGGAATAAAGAAAACAAACAGGTAAATGAAAATCATTTGTCTGATTAGTTTGGCTAAAAATAATAGTAACCATTATTTTCACATTTTGTGACTTATTTTCAGAGATTTTATCAAATGAATAATTATTCTAACTTTTGAAACAGAAATTTATAACAAATAAAATGACAACCTTTATATTTTTACTAATTATCTAGAGGTTGTAAAGTATAAAGTATCTTTATATTCATATATTTTTCTTTGCTGTTTCATGAAATAGTAAAATGTGCACCAAAGCCAGAACAAGTTAACTGCATTGTAATTAATTACAGGGATGTGAACTTTTTTTTTTCCATCTGAGGCCATCGATCAAAACACACACACACACTTTAGGCAAAGGCACAATAAAAATTTGATTTAGTTATTTAACTTCCCTGTTTGTGTTATTAAAAAAAAAAAAGGAAGCAAAGCTATATTCAATAAATATATAACATGCAAATACAAAAATTTAAAGTGGATATGATGAAAAATTTGTGGTTACAAAAAAATTGTGGGAAGGGGTTGAAGTAGGGAAAAGAAAGTGACAGAAAGGGAAGAAATTAAATTCAGCAGAAAGAACTGAGATAGCCAGGCAGAAAAAAGTATGAGGAACAGAAGGGAGCTAGAAAAATGAGACAGTTAAAAAATAGAAGCCAGGCAGATAGGTGGGCATAGAAACAGTATAGCAACAGAGGAGCACAAGTAGATTTAGCAGTCACTGGTGGTAGAGTTAAATGGTCATTTTTGATGCATTGATACAGTAACTCATTGTTTGCTTGTTATCATTGCAATTGAAATAAAAGTTTGTGTTCACAGATGCTGATCTTGACTACTAGAAGTGCTCTGCTCAGAATGGAATAGCCATGGAAGCCACAGAGTAAAATTATTTTCTGAATCTGGACAGCAATGGCCATGTTTGTTCAAGTCAAGATGGACAAACTTCTGCCCTGGCCTCTATGTTTTTCCAGTAGGAATGAAAATTTTAACTACTAGTAAGAGTTATAAGTTGAAAGGAGAAAGAATTTAAGAAAATCCAGAATGCAAAGCATCCATACTTACATTTTTGTGTTAGTATTTAACACTCTCAATAATAATTAAAAATGAAGACAAAAGCATTTCACAAACCTTGTTTGCTGCTGACAGAGACTATTGAATTAGAGCCATCATACAGAACACTGCCAATGATGGAGAGCTCAAAGTCAGCCCAATATATGCGTTCACTAAAATAATCCACAGCCAAACCTGCAAAATCAACACACACAAGACAAACAGTGCAAATAAATTTGAAATCATTCAAAATCATACTTTTGCTTCTTATCGTATAATTACAGTTGACATTTGTCTTCAAGCATCATAGAAATTACCCGGTGCCAATCACGATACTGTAGAAATTAGAAAAATTAAAGTAACTCAATCTTTATCCCATATACATGAGTTCAGATTACATGGCATTTAGTTAACAAACTCTAGCAAAAGTCTATTTCACATAAGAAAGTCTGCTGTAAATACCCCTTCTAGTCATATTTATGGTTTCTTAATTTTAACTATTCTCCAATAGACTTTCCTTTCATATTATTTTCATTTTCATCTTCATATTATATGGAGAATGAATTCATTATTTAAATCATTGATTGGACCATTATTTAAAATGAGTTAGTATAATTATTTGTATTTTTAATTCCTTCAAGAAGGTATAGTTCTCAGAATACACAAGGTTCATGTATTTAATTAAAATATATTTTCACCCCTTCAGAGTTGGCCAACGGTGTTATCGATCAGACATCTGTGTGCATGCTGAAGTTAAAGTGACTAAAGTTTGACATTAGCCGGGTGTGGTGGCTCACGCCTGTAATCCCAGCACTTTGGGAGGCTGAGGTGGGAGGATCACGAGGTCAGGAGATTGAGACCAGCCGGTCCAACATGGTGAAACCTCATCTCTACTAAAAATACAAAAATTAGCTGGGTGTGGTGGCTCACGCCTGTAATCCCAGCACTTTGGGAGGCTGAGGTGGGAGGATCACGAGGTCAGGAGATTGAGACCAGCCGGTCAACATGGTGAAACCCTGTCGCTACTAAAAATCCAAAAGTTATCTGGGCATGGTGGCCGGCACCTGCAATCCCAGCTACCCTGGAGGCTGAGGCAGGAGAATCGCTTGAACCTGGGAGGCAGAGGTCAGCAAGCTGAGATCAGCCTGGGCAACAGAGTGAGACACTTGTCTCAAAAAAAAAAAAAAAAAGGAAAAGAAAAAAATGATGTTTATGGTAGGGAAGAATAAACAGTAAAGTTGTTGATTAAAGTTCTAGTGATGCTTGAATTAATTTTCTCTGAGACTGCTTGTCTTCAGTTTCGTTACAGGTAGATGTCAGTGAATGATAATGGACTGAAATAATATAGAGTAAAAATATTTTTTTTAGTTTCATTTTTTGATTGCATGAATGTAATTGGAATCCATCCAGTGTCTTTTTGTAGGAACATCATCAAAACATAGAATATCTAAGAAAGTAAACTTCCTTCAATATGGAAGAGTAATATGTCTGACTCATGAATTCTATAATAAATATTCACTGCTGTAGATTATTTTTTGTGACATAGCTGCTGTCTAAATATGACATATTGCATACTTTGGAAGTACAATGCAGTTAAATACCTTAGGCAACTAAAGAGTGTTCCCAATGAAAACATTCAAGAAGCAACTGAAGTATATTTTAACGGCAATGCAACTGAATGAAAAGTACTTTTGAGTCTGTGCTAGACTTTTATTCCTGTGTAACTGGACCAAGACTTAATAATCAGAATGGAAATAATTCATATTAGAAATCATTATTGAATAATTCTTCAGTTAAATACAAATACTTAGCTCACATGTAATCAAATTAAATATTTTGTTCCTCAAGTAATGTATAAAGATGTACCATGCCTGACCAGATCCTGAAAAATAATAATTAAGCAAGTCGCCATTGTTTTACTGGTTTCTGCTCAATTATTAATTTGCTATTTGAAGTCATGTTAGAAGACACGTTTTTGCATTTTCATGTAGAATTATGAGTAACATGAACCACAAATTGCACAGTTTTTTGCTGCTGCTCCTATAGTTCAAAACAGCTGACTGAGGATGGTTAAAAACATAACATAAAAACATGATTGTCTCTCCTCTACCAGTGTGCTACAATAAAGAAGTAGCTAAAACAAAAATCTGTTGCCGATAAAATTAGTTTTAGACTTAAAAACATTAATATTGATAATCACAGAAAAGGAGAAAACAATGAGTATGTAATCCAATTTAATCAACAATATTGTTTTTCAGATTCAGAAGCAGTAAAAAGTTCTCAAAAATGTCGCATATTGCATTATTGGTCTAGGTTTGTCTAAGACATACCCACTTTTATCAGCTCTGGCTATATTTTGTACTATTGGATGGAATTACATCTTGATAAAAATTATATAACAAAGTTTATAGATGAGTGGAATTTATACTCCAGAAATCCAAAAATCAATAATTTTGATTTTTTATTAAGCCCTTTAATAAAAGAGATAGTCTTCTAAATTAAAAAGTTAATAAAGGAATCAGCCAACTTTTCCTGTTACAGAGATGAGAATCAAGTTCATATGAAAAAAGTTCATGTCTATCTTTAAAATATCATATTTTATTTTGCTCTGTAATAAAGAACCAATAATAAAATGGAAAAAAATCAATTCTCAAGAAACTCATTCTTATCTGAACAGGGAAAGATGAATATTTGGAACCAAGTCAGTAGGAGCACAGGAAATTTGAAATAAAATGCCATACTTGTTTTAATGAAGTATAGAATCACAATTTGAACGGTTTATAAAAAATAAAGATATAGGCTCACTAAGTTTTAGTGACACAAGATAATGGAGCTAATTATGTAGTCATTTTCTGTACATCTCCCTTGATACCAAGACTACTTTATATTTTAGGGATTTTAAAATTTCACTCTGGTCGAACTCTAAAATTTTCTAAGATCTACTAGTTCCCCTACTTCTATTGTAGGTTGGAAGAAAATGAAAAAAAAAAAAATATTATGTGAAGTGGCCATAGTATGTAACACATTGATATTTAAGAGGCAGGACTTGGAGAGAGCAAAAAATTTAAATTACTGTTTTTCAGAAATAGAGAAAAAGACTATATACATTATGTTTTAATGGAAAGCCAAAATTTGCAAGATAGTAATAACCAAGTGTGAACTACCATATTCTTGATTTAAGAAGTTGATAAAGGGGCCAAAAATAAAAATAAAAACCTGGATATATACCATTATGTCAAATTTAATTTTTAAAAATTATTAAAAGTATTTTCTGAGTTAAGTTTGAAACTACATTAAAGTCATGTCTTCATACACACATACACACTTATTTTTCATATAAATACACATCTATTTATGACAGTATTGGTAAATTAAATTCAAATAACAGCAAAATAATCCTAACATTCATGTTCACTTTATTTAACTAGAGACTTTACGTTGGCCAATGAATTTGCTTAATGAATCAAACAATTGTGAGTGGTCCTGGACCAGTATGTAGTTATTTATTTTCTTAGAAATTGCTGCAATTTGAGGTAGATAGGAGGCAATGTAAATACGCTTTTCAATATCAAAGAATGTAGTTTGAAATCAAACTCATGTAATACTACATACCCTCCTCACTGGATGCAAAGTTGGAAAGTATCCTTGTCTGACACAGCATTCATTAACTCTACATACTCATGGGGACCTCCCCTGTACCACACACTGCCAGGTACTATGCACAGAGCAAACAACAAAAGAGTTCATGTTCCTCATACCTCAAAATAATAAGAACCATTTATGACAAACCCATAGCCAATATCACACTGAATAGGCAAATGCTGGAAGCATTTCCCTTGAAAACCAGTACAGACCAAAGATGTCCTCTCTCACCACTCCTACTCCACACAGAATTGGAATTTCTGGTCAGGACAATCGGGCAAGGGAAAGAAATAAAGTGTATTCAAATAGGAGGAGAGAAATTAAAAATGTCTCTGTTTGTAGATGACATGTTCCCATATCTAGAAAACCCCATCTTATCAGCTCAAAACATTCTTAATCTGATAAGCAACTTCAGGAAAGTCTTAGGATAACAAATCAATATGCGAAAATCACATCATTTCCTATACACCAAAAACAGACAACCAGAGAGACAAATCATGAATGAACTCCCATTCACAGTTGCTGCAAAGACAATAAAATACTTACTTACTTAGAAATACAGCTAACAAGGGAGGTGAAGGACCTGTTCAAGGAGAACTACAAACCACTGCTCCAGGGAACCAGAGAAAACACAAGATGAAAAAAACCTACCAAGCTCATGGATAGAAAGAATATTGTGAAAATGGCCATATTGTCCAAAGTAATTTATAAATTCAATGCTATTCCCATTAAACTACCATTGACATCCTTCACCAAATTAGAAAAAACAAACAAAAAAAACACTTTAAAATTCATATGGGCTGGGTGCCCACCTATAGTCTCAGAAGTTTGAGAGACTGAGGAGGGTTGATCACTTGAGATCTGGAATTCAAGACCAGCCTGGCCAACATGGTGAAACCCTATCTCTACTAAAAATACAAAAATTAGCTGGGCATGGTGGCGGGTGCCTGTAATCCCAGCTACATGGGAGGCTGAGGCAGAAGAACTGCTTGAACCTGGGAGCAGAGGCTGCAGTGAACCAGGATAGCATCACTGAACTCCAGCTTGGGCGACAGAGCAAGATTCTGTCTCAAAAAAAAAAAAAAAAAATTAATATGGAGTCAAAACAGAGCCTGTATAGCTAAGATAATCCTAAGCAAAAAGAACAAAGCTGGAGGCATCGCATTACCTAACTTCAAACTATACTACAAGGCTATAGTAACCAAAACACCATGGTACTGGTACAGATGCATAGACCCATGGAACAGAATAGAGAGCTCAGAAGTAAGACTGCACATTTACAACCATCTGATTTTCAGCATACCTGACAAAAGCAATGAGGAAAGCAGTCCATATTTAATAAATGGTGCTAGAAGAACTGGCTAGCCATATGCAGAAAATTGAAACTAGATCCCTTCCTTACACCTTATACAAAAATTAACTCAAGATAGATTTAAGACTTAAATGTAAAACCCAAATCTATAAAATTCCTGGAAGAAAATCTCAGAAATATCATTCAGGACATAGGCAAAGGCAAAAATTTCATAATGAAGATGACAAAAGCAATTGTACAGGAAAAAATTGTCAAATGGGATCTAATTTAACTAAAGTGCTTCTGCACAGCAAAATAAACTATCAGAGTGAAGATACAACCTACAGAATTGTAGAAAATTTTTGCAATCCACCCATCTGATAAAAGTCTAAATTCAGAATCTACAAGGAACTTAAACAAATTTACATGAAAAAAACAACCCCAGTAAAAAGTGGACAAAGGACATGAACAGATAGTTTTCAAAAGAAGACATGCCTTTGGCCAACAGACATATGAAAAAAAGCTTGGCATCACTGATTATTAGAGAAATAATCTAATAGTACTTCATAATACTAGATAGTACAACAATAGTACTTCATACTGTGTGGCCCAGCAATCCCATTGCTGGGCATATACCCAAAAGAATATAAATAATTTGACTGTAAAGATACACACATGCATATGTTCATTGCAGCACTGTTCACAATAGCAGAGACAGGGAAATCAACCCAAATGCCCACCAATGATAGACTGCATAAAGAAAACGTGGTACATATATATCATGGAGTACTATGCAGCCATGAAAAGGAATGAGATCATGTCCTTTGCAGGGACATGGATGGAGTTTGAAGCCATTATCCTCAGCTAAATTGTTCATGTTCCTGCTCTCATGGAACACATTATTCATCTGCTACACACTTGACTGAAACAACATATTTTTATTATGTCTTATATGGTGCCCAATAAAAACAATAATCAATGTGTCATTTGAAGGCACACATTATTTGAATCACTCCTTAAATCAAAATCATACAATGGCTCAATATTGGCTAAAAAGTTATGTTGAAGCCCTTTGGCGTTTAAGGTTTTCATGGCACCCAACCCGTGCCCTTCCACATGTCTCTTGATTTCTGACATCAGCAGAGCATCCATATGCTCTACACTGGATCCCTGGCTCAGAGGACTATATTATTTCATATATCTGGCATTTTTAAGTTAGTTATTACTATATATATATATATATATATATATATAATGTGTGTATACATATATGTGTGTGTATATATTATTTTAAAAGGGAGTTTCGCTCTTGTCGCTCAGGCGGGAGTATAATGATGGGATCTCGCCTCACTGGGTTCAAGCAATTCTTATGCCTCAGCCTTCCAAGTAGCTGGGATTACAGGTACACATCACCATGCCTGGCTTGTTTTTTGTATTTTTAGTAGAAACGGGTTTGCCATGTTGGGCAGGCTGGTCTCAAACTCCTGACCTCAGGTGATCCGCCCGCCTTGGCCTCCCAAAGTGCTGGGGTTACAGGTGTGAGGCACCATGCCCAGCCAGTCTTTGATTTTCTATTGATAAAGCCAAGGTTTGAAGGTAATAAATTCATTTCTGAGGTCTCACAGCTAATACATAATCTCTTGAGATTCAAAAGTGTATCCCACTCCAATGAAGGGCTTTTTAAAAATTTCCTCATGATGCATTACCTGTCTATTCCTCAAGTACTTATTCAAACATCACTTTTCACATAGTTTTTCATTATTGGAGATTATCTTTCTCACCTCTGAACTCTGATATTATAAAATATGACAATGAATGACACAATTCTCACCTTTTGCAAAAAGTACAATTACTTCTGCATATGCCTCATTTTTTTTTTCTTTCTCGAATGTAAACTTTGTAAGAAAAAGGGCTGTGTTATGTGCATCACTAAGTTACCCATAAGAGTTGTTGAGCAGAATGGGTAATACATGAAAAGTGTCAGATCCATGCATCTGTCACTAGACCCAATGTTGGATCGCCTTTACTAAAGAGGAGTACCCAGTTCCTCACTGGTGCTTCTGCAGTGAGGACTCACACATACCCTCCTTCTCCAGATCATTGTGCTTAACTGATTGAAGCAGCTTTGCTTGGAATATCACAGCCCCAAGGCCAATTAATGATTGATGGGGCATATCAAAAGCAGATCCCCTTGCCTGTCATAAATCTATGCTCCAAAGCATAACCATAGTGACTCAAACCAAGACTAGACTCGACCTGAAACACAGTTTACTGGGCTCCTTCCTCTGCTCTCCCTCTGTCTTTTACAGCTTTCTTCTGTATACCACTTCCTTCATAAATGACTTTTACAAGAATCCTCATTTTAGGCACTTTCCTAAATACCATCCTACAGGTAATTCCACAAACTGCTGCCAGTGTCATTCTTTAAAATAAAAATCTGTTACATATACTATCAATATGATTATGTAAAATGTTAACACCAAAGAAGTATTTTAAAAATAAAAACTGTGTTTGAGATTATGCCACTTAACTTGCCAATACCTTCAAATAGCTCTCTTCAAAGCTAGAATAGAATTCAGTTTTGCATTTGAGTCACCTTGCCATCCTCATATCTTCCATTCTCCTCAATTGTTTATATGCTTCTAGGTATGCTAACCTTCTTGCTGTTTTCATGCTGAGCTAATTCCTTACTCAGAACTTACTATTCTATTTTCTTAAAAAGCTCTTTCCTCACATATTGCTGCCTTGCTGCCTCTCTTTATTTAGGTCTCTCTTTCAATATCATCCTTCTAGAGATGACTTCTCTGATCATCATAACTAAAATAGTACCTCCATTGACAGCCCATCTCTTACTATGCTTTTCTATATAGCATGTATAACAATGTGACAGTATATATAAATACATATTCTATCCTCTATAGGAAGATAGACTTCATGAGGGTTAGAACTTGCTTCATATTGTTTCTTCAGCATTTGGAACAATTTCTGGCACATGGTAGATATTCAATTGGCATTTGTTAATGAGCCTGGGATGAAAACAAATTTATGTACATAGACTAAATTTCAAATATTGCTTCTCCCCATAAAGATTAAAAACAATCTAAATGAATGGAAAGGTATAAAACACATTAAAAATGAATAAGAATATAAGCACTAAATATAAATAAACTACAGAAGACATTGTAATGCATAATTTTTAAATATGTACTATAAACAATGCATTATGTCCTTTCTGTGGAGGTATAGTCAGTGGAGGGTAGGTGGCACAGAGCCCCTGAGGCTCCCATAGTCTGAAAATGTTTTATTGAAGAAGTGCTAAAGTTAGAGGTACAAAATGGGAAAGATATAACTAGGTAGACAAAGGTTGACATTCTAGATAAGGGAGCTGGGAGAAAAATGACATGAGAGAAAGATCATGGAGACAGAAAAGATCTGAACTCCTGGGCAGCCCTGAGAACACAGATGGTTTGGAGTAGTAGCTTAGATGGCAAGTGGGCCAGGGAGATTAAAGTCATATTGAAAAGAGCTCTGAATGAAAAGGCAAAAGAAATCATCAAACCTGTCTTTTACATAAAGTATATTTAGCCACCTATTTGTTCATTTCATCTCTCATCCTCTAGGAATATTTCCCAATATCCCAACTTTATTAACATGTATCTGTAAAAATACCCTAATGTAAATGTATTGCCATAAACTGTCAAAATTTCATGTCTGTGAAATCTGACTAATAGCCTTACAACTTAGGCAAGTTTCAAATCATATTCCTGTAATATAACTGACAGTATAAGTACTTGATTTTCAAGTTGAGAAAATAGGACATGAAATGTAAATAACTTCATAAAATCATACTATAAATGGTTTTATCCACTTGTAAATATACTTATATTGCCAACAACACTGGAAATAACTGTTAACAGTAATATACTTGTCATTCTGCTTCATATTTTAGCGTGTGTCAGAAATCATACCTGTGGGTCTCTGTAAGTTCTTTTGTACTAAAATCCTTCTCAGTGTACCATCCATGGCTGCTTCTTCTATGTGGGAGTGATCTCCAACAACAGTCCAGTACATCATCCTGAAGAGAGTGGGTCAAAGAGGTT
The DNA here is from genome assembly GCF_000951035.1 of Colobus angolensis palliatus. NCBI lineage: Eukaryota > Metazoa > Chordata > Mammalia > Primates > Cercopithecidae > Colobus > Colobus angolensis. The sequence continues at coordinate 2,899,732 of NW_012114566.1, forward strand.
AGCCTGGTGATGGTGCTGCTCTAACCCAACTCTGCTCCACAAAGCAGTGACTCTTCAGACCACATGCCTCAGAGTCACCCCAGAGTCTCTTAAAAAGTAGATTCCCAGGTACAACTCAAAACACAGAATGAAAGCCTCCAATAAATGGCCTGGGAATCAACATTTTAACGAAAGTCTTGCCTACACACATTAAAATTTGAGAATCATTGTATACTATGATGTACCATAGCTCATTATTTAATATCAAAAATTCAATTTTGAAACTTTCATTAAAACTCAGAGAAAAAATATTTCCACCACATGAAACTTCCCTTTTGTTTTGACACAATAGACATTTTATTATGGATGCTGTATGAACATGCTATTTTTTTTTAGAGAGAGAAGTAACTATTTTCCCAAACAGAAATTATTCTTTAATTTGGATGACTGCTTAATTCTAATAGTTAGGTATAAGTTGTCTCTTTTTTTACTCAGGAGTTATCAATCCACTTTATGGATGATTAAGAGTTTTAGTTAACATTTTTCTATTTACTTTATAGCCATTGCTTGTAGGTTTACATCTCTAACTAAAAGAAAGAAATGTTTGTAATACACTCTTTAAATTTGCGTGTGTGTGTGTGTGTATATATATATATATATATATACACATACACATATATATATATATCCCTTCATCTTTTATTACCATAGAGAAAAATGTAAGTACTCTGTATGTAATATGTTTGATATTATGTTTAATATTTTGATAATTCAATTTTAGATCACAAACAGAGGTTGTGTCTATCACAGCAAGCTCATTCTTCTGCAATGCACACATATAACCATGCGCAGACACACACACAGACACACAGGTACACTGAATGCATAATAAAGGAATATTTCAGAAAAAAAATATTTTGTATCATCCTTTGGTGGGAATAGGACATGCTTTTTTACAGAAGAAATAGTACAAGGATATTTAAAGGTATGTGACACTATTACACATTGAACACTCATTACAGAGACAAAATCTACGGAGCATAATTTCTAAAAAGGATATTCATTATCAAGAAATAGAAATACTAAACCATTAACCTACCCTCTTTTAGGATTTACAGCAATAGCATAGGGTTCTCCAGCCATATTTGTTAAGAGTCTGGTGCAGTTGGGGCCATTCAGCTGCCCTACGTTGATAGAGTACCTCAGACTGGTCCAGTGAGTAGTGTAGTAACTGAACCAGTGCATTCTAGAATGATCAGTCCAGTAAATGTTTCCAGCCACCCAGTCAACTGCAATGTCCCTGGGCCTTTTAAATTCAGGACACTACAAGGAAACAAAACAACACACCACGGTATTTTCAAAAGGAAATTAGCGGAGTGTTCTGTATCTTTGCATTAAAGTTATGGGGGAATTATAAGAACATAGTCATGTGTTAATTGCTACATGCAATTAGATGTCAAAAAGATACCTAATGCTATTTTCAATCTTCATAGATGTATTATCTGCCTGAATCTTAATTGTACAGATGACTGGAGTTTAACCAGACTGCACCTGTTTAACCATTACTCTGCTGAAATATTTCCAGAACCATAGGAGGTTCACCCATGACCACCCATGACTTCTGGCAGTCAATATTTTCTTTAGAGTAACCATAATTCTGATATCTGACACCACAGATTAAACAAATCAATGTAAAAAAGAATCATAATCTTTCATTCCAGTTTTTTTTTTTTTTTTTTTTTTTTGAGATGCGTGTCTCACTCTGTCACCCAGGCTAGAGTGCTGTGCCGCCATCTCCGCTCAATACAAGCTCCGCCACCTGCCTCAGCCTCCCGAGTAGCTGGGACTACAGGCGCCCGCCACCATGCCCGGCTAATTTTTTGTATTTTTTAGTAGAGACGGGGTTTCACTGTGGGTTAGCCAGGATGGTCTCCATCTCCTGACCTCGTGATCCGCCCACCTCGGCCTCCCAGAGTGCTGGGATTACAGGCGTGAGCCACCGTGCCTGGCCATTCTAGAATTCTTTTGTTCAACATCATGACTGTGAAATGTATCCTTATTTTGTATGTATCAATTTTTAATCTTTTCATTACTCAGTAGTATTTGTTCAAGTATTTGCTCAAGTGGATTTGTACTGACGATATCCACTTGGCTTGTTTACAGTTTTAGGCCATTACAACTAAAGTTATGGATAGTTTAGTACTTTTTTGTTGTTGGTGGTGGTGGATACAAACACTCAATTCATTTGAGTATTTACCAAAGAATAGAATTAGTGTTTTCAAGTTTATGCACACTTAGCTTGATAGGATACTGCTAAAACAAATTTTCAGAGTTTGTAGCAATGTACAATCTTTTCAGCAATGTAAGAAAAACTCAGATGCTCTGCATCCTCACCACACATAATTTTGTTCTACAATTGAAAAAATGATTAGTACAGCTAGACACATTTAGGAAAATACTATATTTTAACATCTTTTGAGGAAAGTCAGAATATCTGTTATTCATCTTACATTTGATAGGTTGGATTGTCTTCACATTCTGTTTTACTGTATTACTGTGAGACAAAGGTAACAGAATTCATTGAGACTAGACAGCAAGGAAAATAACTTATGTTCTGTGCCCTTCAATTAACTTGATCACTTTGAGCAAGAACTAGTGTAGTAATTAATTTGACATGACCAGGTTTATTGTGCATAACCAAAAGTGAGAAGGTATTCCCAGCGGTATTATGGCAAGAGTAGAAACAATTATTTGAAGGTGATTACAACTAGATGTGTAATCAATATGTAACAGCATCCTTAAGACCTGGGCAGCAGTGGAAATATGAGTTTTTAACACATGAAAGCTTCTCGTGCGGGTTCAGAGGAACCAGTATTATCAATCAGTGGACTTGGATTAAAAGAAAAGAAACTGACCATGTCGAAAAGAACATGGAACGCTAAGAAGCAGGAATTGCAAATCACTGTCTGCTGCATGATTACTGGGATCTCAAACAAGGCAAATATGGCTTACATTAAACACAGAGTCCATAGACAATTTCTAATGCCATTTATCATCAGTTCTTTGACCTATTGGACGTTAAAACTGAAATTATGAAATTGTATTACCCTATTTCTCAACTTTAACAATAAATGTTATCCATATACCCAGTGATATCTCAGTTATCTGAATTAAATGTAAAGCATTCTGCAATACAGTATACTCTAGAAATGTCATATAAATAATGTTCGCAGATGTTTAGAATATAAATGTCCTGGTCATGGGGAGCAAGATGGCCGAATAGGAACAGCTGCAGTCTCCAACTCCCAGCGCGAAGGACACAGAAGTCCGGTGATTTCTGCATTTTGAACTGAGGTACTGGGGTCATCTCACTTGTGAGTGCCGGACAATCGGTGCGGGTCAGCTGTTGCGGCCCGACCAGCGAGAGCTGAACCAGGGCGAGGCATCGCCTCACCTGGGAAGCGCAAGGGGGAAGGGAATCCCTTTTCCTAACCA
>NW_012114566.1:2906180-2938065 GCF_000951035.1 Colobus angolensis palliatus
ATATGTAACAAACCTGCACGTTATGCACATGTACCCTAGAACTTAAAGTATAATAAAAAAATAAAATAAAATAAAATAAAAAAGAATATAAATGTCCTAGTCAAACCAAAAAATCATTTTTGAATGCTCCAGTATCATTTAAGCTAACTGTATTTTTATTTTCAACTTGTCATCATTTAAAAGTAAACGTATCACCAAATGGCATGTGCATGTCAGTGTGAATCATAAATTTACAAACATGAAAGACAATGGGAAAAATCACCATTATAAGCTGTTTTAAACCTGTTGAAGCATATGTGTAATTTTCTAACACTAGTAAAACAAACCTTTATGACACAAAACGTATAATGCTCTTTGTCTGATTGAACATAGAAAAAGTATCTATTTTCCATTTGTGAGATGTAAATGTATACACCTGATTTTCAATCCTCATGGTATCCCTGATAAAATATGTCATATTCCATGCAAGTTCCACTTTTGTTGAATTTAGGATTTTCATTTCATTAAATTCATTCTCAAAAAATTCTGATTATCTTTCAACTTTAGACTTCTAAACCTAGACTGATGACAGTTAATAACCCAGTTTCCTAATGTTCGTAGAGCATTCAGAAGTTTGATTTGGTGATACTTTTTCAGGTAAACAGGCTGGTGAAGATTTTACTAAGGGTGAATTATAGAAGGATAAATTTAGGTCACATTTCTAGGGTAAAGAACATAGCTTAGAAAAAGAAAAAAACACTTACTTTTCATGATAAGTATAAGATATATTGACGACTTGCAGAGCCATTTAATATATACATTTATTCTCCTTCTTCTGGAATAAGGAATCTCTAATGTCATTCAAGTAACAACTAAAGTAGTTAGAATATGGGGTAAAAAATAGGCACATGCAGCTAAGTCAACCTAAGGATATGATATCACAAACGACAAGATGATTCTCAGAGAATAATGGCAGAGGGTGAAGATGTTACCAGGTGTTCATCCTCAGTGACTCACAGTAAACTAAATACTTACTTATTTTCAACAATGAAGAGAGAATAACAAAACAAAACAAAAGACAATAAGGAGGAAGAGGGAAGAAAGGAGCGGAGGTGGAAGAAGACAACCTCCCTCAGAAGAAGGTGGCAACATTATTAACCTACTCTCAACCTATGGCCACATTAGGAAATCACCCTTTGTACTGAGCTTCATAAGAAAGAAATAATCTCTACCATTCACATCTTGACCAGGATTTTGAATAGTATTAACCATATAAAAGGAGCCTTATATTGAATGGATGTTCACTGGAGGATGAAAGGCAGAAACCCCTGTTGGATCTTCATACTATGATCACACAATTTATTTAAGGAGAGGTACCAAAATCAATCAGGTAAGCACAAAAAATGGAAAAACACAGGATAAGTACACTGACATTCTGAGAGTGGAAATGAAGATTGACATGGGAAAACAGAACAGGAGAGCTAAGCTCCTTGCCTTCAAAAATCATGAAACAAAACAAACAAGCATACCAGATTGGAGAGAAGAAAATATAAAACTTTCCTTTGCGCCATTGACTAGCTCACTAGACAGGTACGCCCATGAAATAGAGACGCTAATTAAACGTGTCCTGTTTGAGAGACTGCAGGAGCATGCAGCTTCCCTGACAACAAAAGGGCATTTCTCATCTTGTTGAACAGAGTGGAAGACACATTTTGGCTGCTTTCTTCAGACAGATGATTTCTTTTCTAATAAGCTCTCTAAATACACAGCCAGTTTTGAGACCTGAGGCATCCTTCTTTGTAGGAATGCATTAGTCAAATGAATGAAATGCTTACATCTTACAAAAAAAGTGACAGTTTGTAACAAAATTAGAGGTTACTAGTTTAAATCACTAATCCTTTATAGGTGTAGATTGTAAGGTATCTGTCACAATTCCAGCTTCAATAAACTGAAGATGTAAGTCACTGAAGACATTTGTTTTAAAACAGGAAAAGGGAAAAATCTGTGACAGGGGACTTCAAGCATTTGAGCCATGAAAATACTGCTGTCTGTTTTAATAAATTTCTTACAGTTAGCAATATGCTTTAAGAAAATTTAGTTTACACAAGGATAAACTGAGGTGATATCACATATTTTATTGATTTGTGATGTTTTTCATCTTGGTGTATATCTAAGAATAGAAAATTCAACTAATTTTATTAAAGTTACTTATCTCCCAATGGAATTATATTAAAACAAAGATGTAAAACCACCCTCAAGAAATTGTGTGCGGATGTCTCTGTAGGATATTTTGCTAAATGAAAAGACTATTGACATTTTGCTGCTCAAAATATGAATCAGATTCGCTTCCAATGAGTGGATTTAAAATAATGACTACACAAATTCTAAATTTTACTAAATTCTATTGACTTAGTCATGTTATTAAAATATCCAAATATTTCATATGTCAATCAAGGAGCTCACATAGCAGTGGAGAAATCCTAAGAGAACCAAGGAAAAGTTATATTTAGAGCTAGAATGTGTACGAGATAAAAAAAAAAAAAAAACTATTGCAGAGATGAAAAAACTTTGGCTTCTATTTATGATTTATACTGAACAATAGATTATTTCAATCTGAGTAATTTTAAGGTTGCAACGATCTACATTAGGACCATGTCAACTTGGAATAATCTTCTGTTAGATGAAAAAGAAACTTCAGATGTAATTCTCAGTTTTTTAAAAAGAACAAATTTGTCTTTGAATTAAAGACTCAATAATGTACGTGATTTTGTTACTTTTTTTTTTTTAAGCCTCTTCAGTGTTCTTTAACCTTTTATTCCTGATTCACCTCTGTCGTCCATAAAAAGAAAGACTGGCTCTCTCAACCTTTATTCACACTATCAGAAAAACAAAGATGCCACAGAAGATTAGAAAACACACTGAATTTGGAATCAGAAGAATTGATTTAAATCCTAGTCCTAGTTTCTCTCCATATTATAAAGTGTATAAAACAAACACTTTGGATTAGATGATCTTTGAACATCTCTAGCTCCTGAACGGTAAATTATGTAACAGTTTGAAATATTATCCATTCTGGGTAAGTCTGCATTTCGTATAGCCTTAAATACATATCTACGGTAATTGCTCATTTTTAGGCATTAGTGAGTGAATAATTTGTTCATGCTTGGGCTGGTAATTCTGATGTTATCCTACATCGTATGTGAATGACCTGGAAATAAAGAAGTGGAATACCTCTGACAATTACAATTTAAACATGCATAACATTCGAGAAATAATTTGGAGTTACCTGAGAGTAGACCTATCAAAACAATTGGTTGAGGAGTAAATTTAAGTTAAAATTAAAAAAGAAAAAGTAGATTCTAACTTTTAAAATTAACATGTCACATTATATATCCAAAGTTTTGTTTTTTTCTTGAAAATTAAGGTCATACCGTTTGATATATTGAAACTGGGCTAACATTCCAGAATAGAAGAGCCAATTACCTGCTGCACCCTCCTTTTATTAGATGTGTTCAGTTTGTCTCTATCACCTGTGTTCCCAATGTTTATGCCTATTTCAATCAATTATCTTACCTACATAACTTCTTTATATAATCAGTTTGCACCAAAAGGAATTGAATTCAATAAAGATATTGTGTATCTATCAGAAAGAGGATGAAGACAGTAACAAACACATAGAAAAGAGTTAAAGAAGCAAATGACAGCGTGTTTCCAGAATCATTAGGTAAGTTCCTTGTGGATCAACAGGAATTTTAGTCTTTGTAGCAGATGCACATGTGTATATACATGATTTATATGATATACACAAAATAAATTGTGTTCTTATATCTCAGTATCTCTCATCCATCAAATTCACTCAGATTATGAATATGTGTGTGTGCACACGTGCTATGTAAATACAGGAAATGCTGAGTTTCATATATCATTCTCTTGCCACTTCATTATAATTTCCTAGCATTTTATTACTCCTTAAACTGACAATAAAATTTCCAAGTCTAAACAGAACCCAGAATAATAAAAGGGTCACCTTGTAGGCTACTTTTTAGGCATAAAATTAACATTCTTCAGTCTTTCTTTGAGCATGTCCCTTCAAATGACAACAGGGCCTTTGGAAGACCTGAAAACACATTCTGTGGGATGAGATCTCTGATGCTTCAACAAGATGAAGATCATTCTCAATGGTGATAATAAGTATAATAATAATAATAAAAGTGGTGTCTTTTCAATAAAGGAGCTTTGGTTAATTGGGAAAATTAAGGAAGACAGAAAAAAATAGCATGTAAATGACTTTGAAGGGAAGATAAAAAGTTGCATTCTTGGTAGTGAAATACGGCCTATGTATGGCTGGAACAAAACTTTGTGTTTGGGGATATATATGTGATTGTTTATAGCTATGTAAGAAAATGGGAGAGGTGTGATGGGAGATGAGGCTGAAAATGACTAAGAGGCTTGTAAACCAATGGTTTTTAAAAGGATATCCAGTAGAAGACTTTACTTAGGGACATATGATGATCAGATTAATGTTTTAAGAATGTTTTGGCTATGATGCGGAGAATGGCTTGGGTGTGCGGGTCAAAAGTGGATAGATAAAACCAGAGGAGACTAATTTATTGAACTCCAGAGAGAAGAGTGTGGAAGTTAAATTGATGATTTTCTGAGACAAAGGTGGACAAAATACGGAATCTAAAAAACCACGATGAGATGCCATCTCTCACAAGCTAGAATGTCTCCTATTAAAACATCAAAAAATAGCAGATGCTGGTGAGGCTATGTATTATATAACTATTTGTGAATTCATTTTGCCATATATCATTTATAATTATTCTTTCAACTTTCATAGTACATACAACAACTTTATTCTTTAAGGTTTGAGAGAAAGATATATACCCACATTTCCTGTTAGGCAACATATAAATAGCAAAAAAAAAGCTTTGAAATTGAACTTTCATGGAAAATCATATATTTCTTACTATGGTAATAAAAATATTTACTATTCAGGTAAGGCCAAATATGCATGACATACTATAAACCCTTCAGACACAAGAATGATTCATTATTAGGATCTCTATCATAGGGATTTCATAATAGATATGACTTCTCACAAATTAATCTATAAATGCAATGCAACAGGAATCCAATTCTAATGTGTTTATTCTTCTAATAAGAGTCTACAGCAATTTTAGAAATAAAAATGCAAGATTTTCAAATAATTTTCAAATGAATGACTGTGGAGTTCATACATAGAGATATGCTATAATGCTACAGCACATTTTTAAAATATGTTCATGCGGCACAGATCCACAAAGAGATCCAAAGACCGTGATGGGGACTCCATACTCACGCATACGTTTTGCGAGTTTAGTACCACAGAACAATAGAAATGCCTGCTCCATCACTAGAGAAATGAAAGACTATTTAATATTTAGGGTGGAAGTTAAATCTCCACATCAAACCATATACACATAAATGCATTCAGATCCATCAGAAACATAAATATTTAAAAGTAAAAGAAGTATTAAAAGAAAGAATAGAAAGTGTGTGCATGTTCTGGATAAAAGACTTTCCTAAAGATGATGGGATGTCCAGGAGCATTGAAGGAAAAGATCTGACTACATAAAAAGTAAAAAAATGATCTGACTACATAAAAAGTAAATCTTCTATATAGCAAAAACTATCAGAAACAAACCAAATTCATTTGAAGGAAATTTTTTTTCTGTGCGTGTGGGGTGTATATCTTACAAAAACTCAGTATTTACAGTATATAAATAGTGCATAATAAGATCTTATGGAAAAGAAAACACTTTAAGGAAAAAAATAAACATAGATCAAAATAAGACCCCTGGAGGAAGCAGAATTTTGAATAGTTAATAAAACATAAGAAAAGGTGTTCAAACTTCACAATACAGAAAATACACATCAAAAACAATTGGCAAAAGTTTATTAGTATTATGATGCCGGTTTTGGCAATAGCATTAGGAAAAGTTCAAATTCACATATTGACCATTTTTTAAAAGTAGTCTTTTTGAAGGCAATCTGAAAGTACTTATTCAAAATTAAGTTTGAATACTCTTTAATCTAGCATTTTCACTTCATAAAACGCCTGGACTATCTAATACAGGCTTTGTTACCCTTATACTTGAAGATGACCACTAAGACATTATTTGCAATAACAAGACAAAATCAAACAAATTATGTTTCTCAAAATATAAATATTGAAATGAAGGATGTTATATTTACACTTTGAGTGCAATCATTAAAAAATGACATAGGTAAAATTAGCTGACACGGTAAGGTCTCAAAACTTGTTTAGTGAACAAAGTAAACAGCAGAAATGACTTTGTATGATATGATTCTACTACATATTGAAAAAACCCTAGTGTCGTACAAGTATGTAGGTTCATAAATAGGTAAATAGCTAATCAACTGATGGTATATCCACATAACAATATGCTATACAGCCAAAGAAATAATGCCTTATTGATATATGAAACAATATGGATGAATCTCACAATCATTGTGCTGAGTGAAAGAGGACAGATCAAAAAGGATACTTACTATGTACATAAAATTCTAGAAAGAGCAAACTAATCTATAATGAAGAAAACAAATCACTAGTTGCCTGGTGATGGGAGAAAAGTGGGCAGGGTCTGGGGGAATAGATTACTGAGGGAATTAGATGACTATATGGAAAGAGTTGGAGGTCATATAGATATGTTCATTAGTTTGATTGTGATGATAATCAAAACTTTTGAAATTGTACATGCTGTATATATTTGAATATGTAGAGTTTATTTTATGACAATTATAGCTTAAGTTTCTAAAAATGCTCTAGATGTACCAGTATGTAAGTTTATAGAAAAAATATTTGTATAGTACAGAACAAATTGATTGTCTATTAAGAGGGCTGTGGACTTTGAGGAAAGAGGATAAAGAATCCTTTTCATTTTTTGGCATTCTGACTGCTGGATTGTGAGTGAAAAGTGCAGCAAGGACAGAAGTTAGCAGGCTACTGAACTAATTCAAAAGAAAGATGCCTGGATCAAACCTAGGTGCCCTCAGCAAAGCTAATATAAGGTAGCCCACTCTTGGACATACCTGGAAGGTGTATTCAGCAAGACTGCCTGATTTATTAGTTATGATGGAAGGAAAGGAATCAGCAACAACTAATGACTCCAAGATGTTTATTTTAAACATATGAAAAATAGAGTTGTCATTAAGTGAGATTACAGAAGTGGATTTGGGGGATACAACGTGAAGTTTATTTCGGGGCATTCTAGTTTCAATATTTTTTTTAGGTACAAAAGAAAAAGAAAGTAAGCAGTTGGACAGGGGATGATATCAATTATGTTAACATGTCCATATATGTTAAGCCATGAAACTATGTGAGCTCAACAAGGAAGTAAGGAAAGAGAGTAAAGGATTAAAATCTGAGCCTGGGGCATTTCATTATTAAGAGGGATGAAGAAAAGGAGCAAGCAAAAGAGAATGAGTAGGTGAGGGAAAAAAAGAAATGTTAAAACACCAATTAAATAATAACTACATTGGTAATTCACCTTAGTATCATTTTATTTTACAGGCTTGTGATTACATAATATAACATGATAAAATAAGTATCTACTGAAAGCCTGGCTGGAGTGGCTGATATTGTGGTGAAGTGTTTCTCAATTTCACTGCTGCCAATGTTTTGCTCAGGATATTTTGTAGTGTGTTATCCTATCCATTGTAGTGGGTTAAGCAGCGTTTCTGGCCATACCCACTCGATACCTGAAGTAGTCTCCCAGTTGTAACAATCAAAAATATCTCCAGATATTTCAATGAGTGGGAAGTCATACCTACTTGTGCTCTCTGATGGCTGCCTCCTCCATATACCCTGAATTTCCTAAGGTCCTTAATGAATTTCTGCCATGAAATTTGTTGAACACTTCCTTGTCATCATTCACTTGATCTCTTAGAAGTATACTAAAATTATGACCCCGATCTCTTTCTCAAAATACTCTCCTCTCTCAGTTTTTGTAACTCTACATCTTCTTATTTTCTCTGAATGCACTGGCTACTCCTTGTCATCATTTTAATTTTGCTTGGGAGACTGGTTCCAGTCCTTCTTTTCCTCCTTTCTTCTCTTACCGGTAATCTAATCTGGCTTCATAGTTTTATGTATGTCTTCTACTCTGCTATTCTTTAATGTGTATCTCTAGCCCAGAATATGTTTGTGTATGTATATATGTATATATGTGTATATATGTATATATACACATATAAACATAATATATATATACATAATACATATAACATAATTTAATGTTATATATATAAAACATATATACATAAATATATATATTTATGATTCATATCCTCTCATAACTCATATATATGTATATATATAAAATAGTATTACTTCTTTCTCATCACAACATAAATCTTCTCTCTTCAAATTGGCCTTTACTCATCTTATCTTGGGAATTGCATTATCTGAATTTTTCTTTCTTAGTTCATTATTTAATTCCTTTAATACATTTTTAAAAATTGGAATTTTCTGTATTGATCTACTTATGAGTTTAATTAACTTTCTCTTTCTTCTCTGGAAAATAAGCTCCATGAAAGCAAGATTCCAGTTCTGTTATTATTATTGCATTCCAAAAACCCAACACCAAAACTAACAAGTAGGCTTTAAATAAGCCTTTGGGTATGAATGAATAAATTTTGACTGGTTCCCCCTAAAATGCTATGCTTTTTGATTAATAATTTCCTCAGCATTATTTATTGTAGACTCATATAATAATTATCACTGGTGTATTTTTAATGAGTAACTATTGTTTAATTAAGGAACTAAAAATCCATTATAGCAAAGTGTCAAATTTATACCTCTTTGACTTGTTTAGTAAAATTTTGACTAGATCATAACTGTTACATTATCATTTACCAGAGTCAATATGTATTATTGAGTGCCTGTCTTGTGCAATTAACAACAATAAAACCACAAATGGTAATGATGTAATGCTCTGATAGCTTTAGATTTTTTCCACGTAATCATAATAAATGATTGTAACTCTGGTTTGAATGAACTCAGATGACTATCAATTTTTAGCAGTATCCAAATGTTCTGAAACAAGACTTTTAAGTAGTTTTGTACACACACACACACACACACACTTATTTGTGAGTGCATATGCACACCTATGCACTTTGTGTGTGTGTATGTGTGTGTGTGTGCTTGTGATACACAGAGACTCATATATGGGGTATGAGGTTTATACCTCAATTAAAAATTGAGACCTGTTAAGAATAACTTAAATAGATATGTTGCTAAAAGCGATTTGGGAAAACAAAATGGCCTAATCAACTTTTTGAGAAAAAGATATGATTATTAATCAGTAAAATAATAAGCATGTTTATCCTGAATATTCTGATTACAAAAATGAGAACATACCAGAAATGATATCTCATATTTACTTTTCAAAGTCAAGTAGATCAGATAAATCTGAGTATTTGTTTTGCTTAGGAATATTTAGACTTTTAGTGGTAAAAATTTAATCTGTACTTTTAGAGTTATTTGCATTTTTCCAAACATTAACCTACTTTATAGTGTTTCCCCTCATACACTTTTTCATATAGCATCTCATACTAAAAATGATAAATTGCCCAAAAGCATGTACAATTGTTGCATAATGCTGTTATATTCTGTTTGGGGTACTAAAATTAAAATTTGAAAGTTTCATTATGCCTTATGTACAGATTAAATCATGTCACTCCTTTAAGTTTTAAATTATTTATTTTCTTAAAGGAAAAAAAATCCATTCCTTTTGTATAGCCCAGAAGGTTAGAAAATCATAAGTATTTCTAATTATAAACAACTTGGTTTGCATTTGAAATTTAAATTTATAATAATTATTAGTATTCTAACCATTTTCATAGATTACAGAAGAGTACTCCCTTCACAATTTCCAAAATCATAATAATAATAATGAAACAGGATCATATGGAAAAATAACCATTTTTTGGGAATGGACTTCATTTAAGATTTAGTTGTCTGAATAATATTCTTCTGGGTTTTGATGCAACGGATTTCATACTCTTTATGGAGTATAAAATTGAACTATTCCAATATTTTTAGTATCTACAAATATGCTTTTAAAACATCCTGTTACCACATGGCTAACTTCTTCCATTTGGTTCACTGATAATGGAGTTACAACTAATGTATTCATAGCTTGATTTGTGGATTTTTCTCTCCCTTGTCTATTGATTCAGAGATAGAAATCAATGTGCCATAATCAGCCTAGGGAAAAAATCTTGAGTTTTATTTTTCAAGGGGTGGGGAAGTCTCAATCAGTATTATTTAATATTTGTGTCAAAACTTACAAGATGAAGTAGATTGCATGCTCATTAAACTAAAGGATGACTAGCCTGTTACTGTTAGAAGAACCAATGTTTACATGGCAGAGTAATTCATAAGATAGAAAATCAATTATTAATACGTAAGACAGATTTCAGAGGAATAAACACAAATTGTCCAGATAATAATTGGATAGATATATGATATGCCATACATCTTTTGGAAATCAAATATATTTATTTTCTCAAAGGAATTGTAGAAATTGTGTACTTCAATATTATAGTTGTTTTCAAATGAGTAAGCTGAGACTCAGAGATGTGATATATCTTTCGAGTTAATTGCTCTACAATTCACATTACTCACTAAGGTGGTAGTAATAGATTTACTCTGTCTTTATAATATTGAAATATCAGGAATACAAAAAGATTTAGGAAGCAAAGTTAAATAGTTGCTTTTATCAGTGTAGCTCTAAAGTATTTTTTAAAATAATGTATTGGCTAGAATTGTTAGGAAATTTGGCTTATAGTGCTAAAACTCATGGCTCAGAGGTTTCAAACCTATGATTATGGCATTTATTTAGTTATGATGGACTCCTTAGTAGAAAATGCACTCCTATTGTTACCCATTTTTCTTCTTTGTGAGTGCTGTTAGTCATGAGAGATTTAAATAGAGAGGTGAAAACAAAAGTAAAACACAGGAAGTCTGGATGATATAACACAAGTTATTACTATCATTAAAAGAGTAAATAAAGTTTTATATCCTATTCAAATAAGTCTAATCAAGCTTTGCCATTGAATGTGAAAGATTCTATAACACATTAATAAAGATAAGATATGTAAAAGTATGCACATATAAATAAATATTCAAGTAAAATACATAAATACATTTCTGTGTATAAGAATGAAAACTTAGTTACCAAACATTGAGTGAATTTGGCTTAAAATCTACAATAAATTTTGTGAATTCTGTTCACTAGAACAGCGGTCCCCAACCTTTCTGGCACCAGGGACCAGTTTCATGGAAGACAACTTTTCTACGAATGGGGTGGGTGGGGGATTAGATTCTCACAAGGAACTCAGCAATCTAGATCCCTCGCATCCACAGTTCACAGATTCCTCCCATGCACAGTTCACAATAGGGTTTGCGCTCCTGTGAAAATGCAATGCCACCACTGCTCTGACAGGGTGCAGAGCTCAGATGGCAATGCTCCCTCACTAGCTGCTCACCTCCTGTTGTGCAATCAGGTTTCTAATGGCCACAGACTGATACTGGTCTGTGGCCTGAGGATTGGAGACCCCTAAACTAAAGGACAATCAATTTCCCCAAAGCACAAAGCTAAATAAAAACAAAGACTTTTCTTGAAAAATTATGCCAAAATTAAAGATGTGTCTATCTTTATCAATTATAAAATGCAGATATGTAATTTGCAAATAATGTTTAATGTGCTAATATGAAGCAGAGAACATTTTGCCAATTATCGTTATTAATGTCATCACCATCAACAGAATCATCCTACTGTTAATAGCAAGCATCTAAATAGTACTTCCTATGTACCTAGACAGTTAAACATTAGTATATAAAATACATATAATTATGTATATTATTTATTAGTTATATGTAATTGTATACAATTAATTTCAGTATATAGTTAATATACTAATATGTAAACTGAATCATCACTAGAACCTCTTGAAATAGAGTACCAAGAAGCTAAGAAGCCAGCAAGCAACAAGAATAAGATTCAAACTCAGCCAATATAACTCCACAGTATATACTCTTTATTCATTCATTAACAACAGATGGCATGTTACTATAGAAGCAATGTTTTCAACAGGCAGATTTCTGTTTTAGAGCTAACAAAAGTTAATGGTAGCTATTGTGTTCGAGGAAATAGGAATTGAACAATTCTGGTATACATGGATTTTTACTCAAAGGTTTCCTCTAAGTTAATCTAAATCTGAATTTGAAAACTACAATAGCTGATTTTAAAACCAGCATATTGCCATCTACTGCTGATAAAATTAAAATATGTTCCAGATTTGCATCAAATGGATTCATGTAGTTCAAGTGTTTATGGTGGATGCTAGTAGAAAAAGTAGGGAGGACTTCTAGATAGGAACCTCTAATTTTTGTTAAACACAAAGCTTCAATTACATCCTGCTGGGACAGCACTTGACTTTTTGGTTGTACAGGAATGGGCCAGGCCCTATAAAAATACATATTTATCTGTCATTTTCCTTCCAGGTTACTTAAAAATGTAAAACACACAATAACTTGACATGCCCTAAAACAAAATGGGATAATCTACAACCATAAATTGAAACATGTTCCAGTTTATTTTTCTCAAAAACCATGATAATCAACATGTCCATCATACACAAGTGCACAATATTTCTGTTTTGGATGTTTCCTGAAATACAGTTATCAGGAGTCAGAAGAAATGGTTACACCATTGAGTTGATGTCCTGCCCTAGAGTAGAAGTATATTTATGATAATGTAAGAAGAGAAACAATTATCCCTGCATTACACTACTTTCTAATGTAAAAATAATGTGATGTTTCCCAATCTCATCTCATGATAGAAAAGCTTATATTCATAATAATTGTAAAGCACTATGAAGCAGATGTTCTGGAGATGTTAGATATCATTCATTAGCATTCTTATACTACATATAAGTCAAATACATTAAAGCAAAAACATAAAAGCGTATAACTAAAATAAGTCATGTACAGCTATGAGAATGAATGAGCAGAGAAATACATTATTTCTATACAAGGAAAATATTGGGAAAATAATTGAATATATTAATTAGTATAATTAGGTATTACAATAGATACATTTTGTTTAAAAAGCAGCTGGTGGAAAGGTATGGACTTTCAAATATACAATGGTATTTACTTACAATCAAGCCACTGTTTGCTTGCCTTTTTTCTCTGCCATGGATCCTTTTGTAGAAAATTCCGCCTGGATTAAACTGAGTACTCCAAATAATCATATCTCTTTGATAATATACATCCATCCCTGTTATTCTTGAATTATGTTCAATATGAGAAATTTGTTGATGATCGCCACTGTAGTTGAATGGATATATAAAACCCAGGATATCAGTGTCATTAGCAATGTAGAGAACTTGATCTTCAGAGCCTGGAGATTATTATAATAAAATACAAAAATAAAGTAAATTTCAACTAATGTTAAAAGCAGTAATTGTACTTTTAAATGATCTTGAATTGTTATTCTTAATACAGTTTGTCCTCAAAAATCAACCAGCTTTATATTATATTTTAGTCTTTATGGCTTATTATTTCTGATATCCACTTATCTAAACATTTATAATAATTATTGATAGAGGTTTTCTAGTGCCAATCTTTCCTTATGGCTAGAAATTATGTACATATAGATGTCCTGTATATGAAGAGAGATTATTATTTGATAAGTCACAATACAGTAGGTTATAATGCATCAATTGTCAAGGTCCAGGTGCTATGTTGTATACTCATTAAGCTTCTAAAGTTTCTGAGTACTTAATTTATGAACCTGAGTGATCATTACTTTAGGCTAAGAAATAAAAATTAAGATATGAAGAATCTTCCTCTTACTGTATTTATACATCTTAAGTACTTATTAACTTTTAGCATAAAAAAAATCAGTATTTATTACATTAAAGTTCTATAATCTCTAAATTATCTAGAATCCTGCTAAGTGAAACATTCGAAATTTTTGACATCTACAATAGAACACTAATGTCATTTTCATACTAACAAGTAAAACCCTAAAGCAAATGCCAAAAATATCAATTAAAATATTAATGAAGCCCTAAAGAGAGGTTGGATTACAGATATAGTTTCTGCAAATAAATAATAATAATAATACCCCATGAGATGCCTTTCAGCTCTGTAATGTTAATAGCTCTCATTAACATTATATAATGAGCGAATGTTCATTATGTGTCAGATGCTATGTTAAGCCTTTCACAGTTTATCTTCACTTCTTATAACTATGGAAACTGAACTGAGGCTCAGACACTTTAGTGAATTCCTCGAGACCACACAGTCTAAAAGGTGCTGTGCTGGGATTCACATCCAAGTATATCTAATGCTATAGCCCACAGTTGATCCATTACGTCATCCTTTTCTTCTTGTAATAGCAATCTTATTATAATAATAATGTCTAATCATACCTTGTAGCTAACAATACTGAAGTTACAACATTATTTAGCATAAACATATGAATATTAAAATCTGTACCTACAATTGCCCAGAACCATATTTTATCATTTAATCTTTATTTCTTTTTTCTTTTTTTTTTTGTTTGTTTGCTTGTTTTTCCTTCTTTGAGATGGAATCTTGCTCTGTCACCCAGGCTGGAGTGCAGTGGCGCAATCCTGATTCACTGCAACCTCTGCCTCCTGGGTTGAAGCGATTCTTCTGCATCAGCCTCCCACGTAGCTGGGACTACAGGTGCACACCACCACGCCTGGCTAATTTCTGTATTTTTAATAGAGACAGGGTTTCACCATGTTGGTCAGGCTGTTCTTGAACTCCTGACCTCGTGATCCACTCTCCTTGGCCTTCCAAGGTCCTAGGATTACAGGCGTGAGCCACTGCACCTGGCCTATCATTTAATCTTTTTAAAAAATAATATTAGTAGGTGGAGGAGTTCTAAATTTGAAAGAAAGATCTTGTTTTAAAACCCTTAAAATCCTTACTCAAAATTCCTTTCTCCTTATAATGCTAATGTTTAACCTTTTATTTTTATCCCAGGGGTATAATTTTTATCATATTCCCTTAGAGCTGACCATCAAGAGAGATACTTCACACTCTATCACACTGGTTTTTAAACTTTTACCCCTTTTGAAAAATTGTTTTGAACACTATGTGATTTTAACAGTAACCATGTATTTCATAATCATTTCCATAAGCCAAATAAGATTAAATTCATTAATATTAACTAACCAATTGGCCAAATTAATCATCATTAAAAATATTTTTATTTTATGAGAAATGAAGCTGTTGCTGAAATGAAATAGCAAACAGTTTTCTCCATAAAATGTTTACAACAAAATTGTAATAGTGTTTGCGATAGTGGTTATAATCTTACCTTTTGCTATGCAGGTGTTATTTCTTTCTTGAAAATTCTGGTCACACACACATTTATATGATCCTTCCACATTTATACATTGATGGGAACATGTGCCAAACACCAAACATTCATTGAGGTCTAGAAAAGAAGAGCTCAAAATAGCATCATCATATCCCCAGTTCATACTCCTATTCTTACCACATTTCAAAAAAGCAAAATTATTTTTCTTTAACATATTACTAGTGTTTATTGTCCTTTCACATCTTTAATCTGTGACTTGCTGTGCCATATTTGTGAAAGTATAATCATTTTTCACAATGTTTGTGCTAGAAGATTCATCAGTTGCCATTGCTTTTATTAATCCATTTAGAATATTAAAACATCAATTTCAAACTTCGCTGGGGCTGTTTTAAAATGCTTACTTATTTTTTTACCTTTTAAGTTCAAGGATACAAGTGCAGGTTTGCTACTAGATAAACTTGTACCCCCATTGGGGTTTGTTGTATAGATTTCCATTCATGCAAATAGATCTGCCTTGAGGTTTTCTTTTAGGCTGTTTGTTATGACCTACCTCCATGCCTTTGCAGATGTCATGGGCTATTCTTTCATCCTGTAATGCCCTTGCCCACGTTTCCATACAGAATTTCTACTCATCTTTCAAGATCCACCTGAAATAAAGCCTTCTTTGGTCTCCAGGATATATGAGAGTGATGATT
Source organism: Colobus angolensis palliatus (assembly GCF_000951035.1). NCBI lineage: Eukaryota > Metazoa > Chordata > Mammalia > Primates > Cercopithecidae > Colobus > Colobus angolensis. Next base: position 2,922,292 of record NW_012114566.1, read on the forward strand.
CATCACTAGTTCCTCCAATCTTTGCTCTGCTGGTATTTCTTTCTTACATTGTTGCTTATTTTTCAGGAATGTGATTACATATTCATATCTTCTACTTGAATGTCAGTCCCTTGAGGACATAAATTATGATACATTCCTTTTTTATTGCCAGATTTTGCACAATGACTGGCAGAGAACAAAGATTTGGGTGCATCTCTAACACACTTCTCGACTCATATATATGAAGTGACTATGTAACAAGAAGGGTTGTATTGAGATTATGTGAATTAAGCAAGCAAAAAAATGCATGCCTATATATGAATACATAACTCTAAATCACTAGCATAAATAAATAAATCACAGGCAGTATTCATGTGATTTAATTAGAGTCATGTAGTTTGGCACATGACTCTAATTTTAAGGGCTTATGAAGAGTCAGGATTGAGGCCAGATTATTCTAGGGAACTGTCTAATCTTCCTCTCTTTTCCTCCTCTACTTTTGTGTTTAACCAGCATATTTCCCCTGCCTCATTTTATCACTTATAATCTCCTAATTACTTAATAAATCTGTGAGATAAATCCTTCCCTTGAATAAGAGAACTTAAGAATTAGCACAGTACGAATAACTATCTTTTGCGTAGCACACAACAATGTTCTAAGGCTCAGTGGTAGTGATACTTGTAAATCACAACGTCAGGGCTTACACTCAGGTTTTCTGATTTTGTTGACTTTACTGTGATACTTTGCCTGAGAACACATAAGTATTTTCATGACAATACATTGCTATTTGATTGAAATGTAGAGTAAAGAGATGCAGAAAAGTGTATTTAGTTGTTTTTAATAAATATTTTACAGGAATGAAGCGGAATGCATCTTGTCAGTACTTAACCATCACAGTTACAACAAATATTTCTGATTTGTTCAGCATCTGTAACTTTGAAAAGGCAGTTATTTGTCACTATGGTTTCCCTTTGGTACAGAATCCAAATAAGCAATATTCTGCATGATTTGATAAAACCTCAACTTCCTCACTTGTCTCCATACTGGCCCAAACCATCATTTTCTCCTCATCTCTAGAAAGCCTGGATCATGAGGTTTTGAAGGGGATGGAGGAATTCCACACATGCCTAGTACCCAAAACAGTACCTGGCACTCAGCAACTGTTAATCCCCTTCTACTTTCTTCCACCATTCCTCTTTACTTTTTTCCTTTTAGATATTCTGATTGAAGTGTTTGGGCTTTAACATCAAATAGCAATTTCTTATGCGTTTTTTCAGATACATAAGTGAAGGGTACAAACACATTTAAATTTTTGGATTATAGAATCCAAGTTATGTCTTACCCTTCTTTGACACTGAAATAGAGCTATTTTCCTTAATATCAAAATTTATTTATTAAAAATAGATGAACATTTTATTAGAGTTCAGATGTTACTCATTTGTCCTACAAAATAATATGAAGAAATAGATTCATAGCAATTTAAAATAAAGAATGTAGTGTGCAGGTTATATTTGCTGTGGAATACAATTAAAAATTAAGAAAAGTTGAAGAATATAATTTCTAAATTTAGTACATACATACAGAAAAAACCCATTCACAAATAAATGTTAGAAAATAAATGTTATTGAAATTAAAATCTGGAAAGAATTGTATATGTGTGTGTGTTTGTATGTAATTGATAGAGCCGTGGAAAAATAAATACCATAGTTTGAAAAATAACTCGTTTGTTAACTAAAATACGGGAAACCTAGATTGTCAGCTTTCAATCTCACAGTAATGGAAAAATCAAATGTCACGAAGAATCCAAATACACATATAACTCAAAATGTAGATAAACATGACGTGACTACACTTATCCCCCTTTTGGGTGAGTAGAACCAATTGATTTAAATAATTCCATTTTGATTAACACAAAGTAAAATCATTTTTCTTAGCCCCAAAATATCACAGAGACATAACAAAAGCAAGCTGGTAGGTAAAAGCATTTGAAGACTTGAATTTAGCCTGGATAAGCCAGACTTAGTTATTTTAAGTTTGGCTGCACTTACAATAATGTGAATATGAATACAAATAGCAGTTTTATTGGAGAAACTTGCAGAAAGTGCATATGGGTCTGTATTTCATGGTTCTATAGTTAGAACACTGACGTAGATTATATTTACTTACTTACTATAAGATTTTGGCTATCCTACATGCTCAATTTTTAAATGATCTCAAGTAAGTTGACAGATTTATGTAGATCCTGACTTTGAATTTTTAGAGACACATCATGATCTATTTAAAACATGTTTTTAGGATAAAAGCCCATGACTCTCCAAATATGATTCACCTATTTCAGTATTGCAAATGCCACACTCAAGAGAAATGGGTAATCATAAACATGTATTTTTTTTTTCATGAAGCAAGACTAATTCTCCAATAGTTCCTGAACCAGCAATTTCATTATTTGCATTTCAAAACAGCATTGTAGCAATAGAATTGAAATTCCTGCAGCTCTGAATTTGCTATAGAAAAAGCTTTGTAGCCGCTGTTGTGGTTAGCTTAGCTCCACAAACAAACAAGCTCTTGACCCCAGAGACTTGCATTCTCATAAGTGAAATGGTATCCCGTAGATACACATCATTTTGATGAAAATCAATCCCCTGTGATTTCACAATTTAGAAGTCTTGGGAGTCTTTTCATAACCCAGAGATTTTACGAGCAAGCTGTTGAGGAAAAGTACTCTACCTTCACATTGTCTGTTTCTCATGTTTCTCTGAAATCCAGGCTTACAGCGACAGAAAACAGATGTTTTTATTTGATTACAATATGCATTGTCTCCACATGGATTCACATTATCTTCACAGGTATATTCAGTAGGACCTGGGATTTAAAAATATAATCAAAACTAATATAATTCTAATTCCTGAAGTGGGGAGTTTACTTTTTAAAAATATTTGAAATGGTATTGATTACTCCATAGATAACTCTTTTTGAGTATATAAGGTTATAGTCTTCTCTCCATATAAGCCCCATGTCTTATAAATGTATAGAAGTATAAAAACTGAACTCATTAACATTAAATACAGATTAGACCAAGCTGCTAACAGCTGATATTTAGGGTTGCTCTTAAGCTATAATATACTTTTTTAAAGTAAGTCAGGAGTCAATGATTCTAATGACAGGCTATCTTTATTATAGCACCATATATGAGTACTACATCCTCCTCTGAGAGCCGAAGCATTTCCTATAAGCTACTTAGAAATCGAGGCATTTATTGCTAACCTACGCTTAATATTTGTAAACTCAGTCAAGGCTACTGCTAAGTTACTCAAGCAAGTCGGCTAAATCAGCAGTTTAAATTTCATTTTTTTATGCTGGACAGACATATGAAGAGTAACATTTGAGTATGTAATGTGCTCAGAATGGTTGTTTACAAGCTGCAACATTCTGGAACGGACAAAAAGTTACTTGTAATTTCCAGGAGAGCAGTTGCAATTTTACTGCTTTATCTCCCATTCAGGAAAACATTTTAGAAGACCTTCTCTTTTAAATAAATGAGAGGGATATTATTATACGGATAACATTATATTATCTCTAAGTTACTTAAATCAAATTTTTGACAAATATGAGAACTTTATTATAATTGTGGCTATTATTTGTCCCCACTGACTTGAATATTTTACAATTAGTTAAAATAGGTCAGTGGCATGATACCACGGTTTAGACACATGTAGCTGTATCCTGGTGGGTATTGCTTCATCCCTAAGTTAGGAACATTTTAGATGCATAAATAAAAAAAAAAAGGAAAAGATCCAAAAGTAGGAAATATTGTGTGACTTCTGTAAGCAAACTGAATTTAGGATCATAAATTTAATAACTTTCATCTAATACAAAAAAGTCAAATACCAAGCATTAGTTAAACATAAACTATTTGCAATCAGGATGTAATAACTCAAGTATCATGGCACTCAAGCTAAAAAAATAATCACATCTTCTGTAAGAATGATTTGGCAATGGATTAATTTTTTAAAAAAAATTGACTAAATTAAGACTTTTACAACCATTCAACTAAATATCACTGTTTATAAAATTTAAAAACACTAAATGTGTCTAAGATAAATTACTAAATGGTATAGATTACATTGCTGACATCAATTTCTATATTTGAATATTGATTTCTCAGCTTCTGCTTTAACAAGGGTACTCATTACAAAGTCAACCGTGTCCATTTCATACTGTCTGAAATTAACTTAAGTAGTATTCTAAGGTTGCTTTGGCAAAGGTTTTTGAAAAAGGGCATCAGTAAAGCATATTTTGAAGAGCAATATTTCCATCCAGAAAATTTTAGTCATGTACAAGCAGAAGTTAGACTTGTGTATCCTGGTACTTTGCTTAACAGAAAACAAGCTCACCTATTCTGCATCCTTGCTCATCTGAACCATCTCCACAGTCATCAAGTCGATCACACTGGAGATCCATAGGGATGCATTTTTTATTACTACAAGCAAACTCATCCTTTTTACAAGGCCTTGCTTTATATGTCAGCTTGCCTATAGAGGCATACAAAAAATGATTAGTGCTCCACAGAATCAAAACGCACCTATTGAGCATGTAATATCTCCAAAATTTTACTAACTACTATGAAAAACATGGGTTTACAATCCTCGATTTGAAGCTCTCAAGGTCAAATTTTTAAACATTCTGAAATGTTTAGATTTTAGGAAAGTGACAGTGTGTTTACTTTAAGTAAATAACACTCATATCTACAGAAAAATTTAAAAATATTTACCCTAAGTGGAATTTTTTTAGAGAATGATATTAAATGGCTCCAATTAGGTCAGGTCAAGCTTTGTCTCCAAATGATTTTGCTGCAAACATAAGTCTTTTGCATTAAAAGGTTTTTGAACTTCAGAATTCGGAAAACGGAATTGCATATACATACAATCTATATAAGCTCCCTTTCTTCAAAGAATTAAGTCTTTAAACAAGGAGCATTTTAAAATGTCTATATTGCTTCTCCAGGATTAATATTTTCTAGAATAAAGTCGTTAGTGGGAACTATGGATAAAGGTGCACAGCTATAAGGCAAATGAAATGCTGGTGGAATATTTTTATACCTTGTCAGAAGATCAAATATCTGAAAATAATGCCCTCAGACATCCACGTAAGAAATGTGTTTTTAAAAATGTTTGTACCCCAAGTCATCAGAGAACCTTGTAGCCATCACTGAATTATTTCACATTAAACGCATTTACCACTACAGTGATCTTCATCTGAGTTGTCCCCGCAGTCATCAATCCCATTGCACATTTGCTCAGACTGTAGGCATATTCTGTTATTTCTGCACCTGTGAGGTCTTGTGGATGGACAAAGAAATTTGACTGAAGAAAAAGAAGAAAAAACAAAGGAGCTCCTTCAGGTACATTGATTTATAAAGAACATTCTCCCTTTTTCTTTTATTCTTTCTTTTCAAATCCATAAGCTAACTTTTCTATATACCTTTTTTTTTGCTGTGACAATTGCCTACTAGTGGCTACCAGAAAAATATGCGATGATTCTAGTTATTTATATTAACTACAGAAAAATGTGCACAGCTGAGGATCTTCAAGGAAATAAGAAAGAGCCAAACTTTATGGTCTCATTTCCAGATGCCTTATGTTAGCTGACTTTCCTTAGTGTACCAAATTAATTTATGCCTACAATTATGCAATATGGCAGGACACTTAGCTATCTCAAAAAGCAATTTCACACAGCATAGAGCCGGAGCAAGCATATGTTACAGGCCCAAAATTGAAAATAGGTCATTCAGTGAAAACAAACAAACAAAAATCCCAACAGTATTATAGCTTGATTTCTTACTGTTTGTCTCTGTAAACAAAAGTTTAGATATGTATTTGAGGCACATAGATGATCTTAGCTATTCATTTTTAATGTGCATGATTTTGTGTTTATTTAAAAACACCACAATGAAAGCCAGGGAATTTTACATTTGTCTCCTCTATTACTACCTAATCCGAAGTCTTCCACTCTTAAAGCAGGAAGTATCTGTCATTAGTCTTCATCCTTAGATGTGAAATTATCCAGGACTCTGTCCTTGTTCCCCTGATGTTCTCACACTTGAATTCTTTGCTTATATATGTTTATTCACTCTCATTGATTTACTTTCCACTACATCCTGAAGACTTTCAGTTCTCTATTTAGTTCAAACATCTCGCAATTGGTTGTATGACATCCCCTCAACAGTTTCAAATTTAACAAGCTCATCACTCAACTCTTTATCATCTCGTCTTAACCCCTGGCTCTCAAACACACTTTATTTCCATTGTTCAGTTGGTGGCATATCATAGCCAAAAGTCTGGAATTATTCTAATGTATTCCTCCCATTGACCATCAATTCTCAGTAGTGACCAAGTCCTGTTGCTACTGTCCCCAGGTTTGGCATCTTCTAGCCATCTCTACCAGTTACAATAGTTTAGTGTTTATTATCTTTTACAGAGAGATATGCTAAATGTCTCCAGCTTCATATTTCATCCTCAGAGCCTCAAAAAGCTATGAGAAAAAAATCAGTCTAACATATTCATGTAACCATTTGTTCTACAGTTATCAATTTCCTTGAGAATACAATTTAAGATACTTTGAATGGCCTAATAGACGTGTCACTATCTTGTTCGTGCCAATCCTGCAGACTCATCCTTTGTCCATCTCAATATTTGAGCAATACAACTTTATTACAGCTTCTTAAATAAGTTGCACTCCACCCCTGACTTCCTTGCTTTAAGTGAAATTTGGTCCATTTTCTAAATATACTCCCTCCTCTTTAGGTCTTTTAGGAATGTCTCTCAATTTGCTCAAACCTCACGTCATCTCATGTTTGAAAACATCCTAGTTTCCTACTACAGCTTCCATAGCTTTATCCTATCTTTACTTTCTATTATCTGAAATAAACGATTACTTCCATTATCTAAAACAAAATAATGCATTTTGAAGGCTAGACATTTGATTACATCTTCACGCCACTGCTATTTTCTAATCAACTTCAAAAACATCATCTCCACCCCAGTTTACTGAAGACTAGCACATTCCACCATAGTCTTTTAAGATCTCCATTTAAATTCATTCTATCATCTTAGATGACTTCAACATTCACATGAGAAAACCAACCAATGAGGCTTCTTAGCTCCTTAAGTTTCTTATACCCTATGTCCTTTTACTCTAATCCTACCTAAGCCACCACTCTCCTAGGAGGTTGTTTACATTGGTGGATTTCAACAAACTTCTATTTGTGATTCACAGTGGCAGTTTCTGTTGCTTGCCATTAAGAATACTAACTTGTATAAACAGTTGCAGCATAAATTTGCTGTTTCCTATAATTTATTTTATTTGTGAAACCACTGGTATGAATGCCCCATTTTGAGCAAAATCTCTTTTTTAAAAGATTTTTAATCCAATCAGTGTCATTGCAAAGACTCTTCCACTTTATCTTAACTCTAGCTCATTGATGTAGCTACCTTTTCCCTATTCACCAATTGATGTAGCTACCTTTTCCCTATTCACCAATGACTGTTGTCTGCACTTTTCTCCCCGTTAATATTTATAGTAACCTATAATACCTGTAATACATTGGATACTGTTCTAAGTACTAGGTAAGTTTAGAAACCCACTTTCTTCCCAATAACCTGGATTCTCTGGCCCTTTTCTCTTTTTCATCTTAGTTATCCAAAATAACCCTAAACTTAGATGAACGAAACCATCTGCTCTCCCAATATCTGCATCTGGGAAGCCAGAAATGTTGCAGAAGATCATACTACAAGGCCAACTGATACCACCAAGTATGAATATTTATCAATGCTACTTGGAAAGCATATACATAGAGAGTACAAAAATAAGTAGAAATACAAACATGGGAAATTTCTTAACATATTATTAAATAATTTCAGATCTACCTGTATCTAAATGGAATCTATCAACTCATTTCTATATTTTAAGAGCAGAGACAGAAGAATAGTTCACTCCTATGTAAAAATAATCATTTTTTCTGGAACTCATTTTCCCCTGCCTCTGCAGAAACCATCACATCTTTGCTGAAACATGTTATTACTTTGGTGTCTCTAGTGCCTCACTCTTCTTTTTCGCAATGCCTTCTGTGGTCACTTACCTGAGTCTCTTCTGCCAGTTCATTTTCACTTAGGGGCTTGCTGTCACTCAATATTCTTTGATAATTCCCTTCCTGTCCTATCTTTATTTCCACACAGCATAATCCTAAATATTCTATTGTATTTATTACATTTTGTGCTGGTTGTCGAATTTCTATCTGCAGACTACCTCTTTCCTTTCAGTGTGAGAATCAAGCATCTGATGCCTACTTGAAACCTCTACTTGAATGTCTCCTCAAATGCATCCCAGTCCAGTCTTCTAATCTTTACTTGTAAAAGTGTTCCCTTTCCTGTGACCCCCTTCCATTCAAATGACAAAGCAAACACAACGTACACATTATACTCCACAACTTGCTGTCTCTCATTCACCATATCCGATCCATCACTTAACCCAGTTTCTTCTGCCTCTTATATAATCTTCATATCTGTCTATATTGTACTAGCACATGCTGATACCATCTCAACTCAAGCTACTAGCATAGCTTGCCTAAAGTACTGCCATGGTGTTAACCACTTATAATCCTTTCTATTCAATATTTGTAAAATTTAAATATGACCATGCGCTTCCTCTGCTTAAAACTCCTTAGTATTTCCAATTACTTTCCAGCTAATCAAGGTTGCAGATATCTCTGCTGCCTCTAGTTTCATCCTAAGCAAATCCAGATGATCTCCAATTTAACAATAGTTCAATTTAAGCTTTTCTGACTTGATGACAGTGTGAAAGCAACACATGTTCTCCTCAACTTACTACGGGATTATGTCCTGATGTATCCTTTATATGTTGAAAATATTTTAAAGTCAAACACACACTGCCAATTTACATTATTTCCCGTTTACAGTGGGTTTATCTGGCTACAGTCTGGTAAATCCAGGAGTGCCTGTAGCTCCTGGGAACACAGATCCTTCAGTTCCTTGAATAAGCCATGGTTTGCCCTGCCCAGAGCCTTCACGTATCTTATTTCCTTTGTCTGCAATTTTGTGTCACACTTCCACTCCCAACCTCAATCCTTTTCACCTATTCAGCAGTTAAATATTTCCCAGGCCTGAACTAAAATGTTGTTTCTCATACCCTATGATTGATAAAATCTTTCTGTTCCATACTTTTACAAATTACCATACTTTTTATTTATAGTATGTATCATAATTTCTAAGTATATATTTTTGTTTCCATTAATATCCATCTTCCACTAGATTCTAAGCTCTGTGAGGTCAGGGTTCATGTTCACTTCTTTCATCATTATATCATCAAATTAGTCATAGTCTCTTGCTGAACAAATGTCTATTGAATGAGTGAATGATACCTTTTCTCATGCCATTCACATTGCCTAAGATTTCTTTTAGTCTAGCTCCTTCAACACTGTAGCTTTCTGTATTATTCTTTAGGTAGAGTTCATTGAATCTCTCTCTGCCTTTTCCATACTTTTAATTAATTCTATCATTGCTGGAAATATAGGGTATCAAAATTATTTTTGTTTGTACAGGCAGAATAAGATCTCCTTGTCAAAAAGAACCATTTTTTGTCCTAATTAGCACAATTTCTGGCACATAATAGCTTGACTCAATGTTGATATTGCTCACTGAGAGAAACGCAAAAATGTTCAGACAGTCAATCTGGATTTTACGAGGTTTCCCATCTGTGCTGTGTGGAATGCTCCTGAGAATCAATTCATGGCCCTGGAAGTGGCTCTAGGAGAGTATGATTCTGCAGCCGTACATCAATTATCGAAAATTTTCTATTCCACTCACTGGTTTTGTGGTCAAATGGGATAGAGAATAGAAAAAAAAGTCACATAATTGAAAAAAAATAATAGGTTCTGGATTGATGTTGGTAGATAAGCTCTCATATTGTTTAATATATTATGATTCAGAAACAATATAATCCCTGGTGATTACCTAGAGTTTATTTCTAAGATTATGTAAAGAAAACTGAAGCTGAAACTTAGTTGCATTACTCATCGTAATGAGTTGTATCTATAGAAAAAACTCTCCAAAGCCTGTTTTTTTTTTTTTTATTTTTTTCGACTTTTAAATACTTAACAAAACGAAGCTGCCTGCATTTTTGTATTTTCCCCGACTGTAACATCAGTAGTGAAAAGTCACCATCTATATCTAAATACTGCCTTAACTTGATGCAACAAATAGAACAAAAACTGTAAGTACATACACTCATATTGTATTTTCTTTCTTTAATTTACCTGGTGTGCCGCTGAGTTATATCTGACATGGCAGCATTTTCCTTTAAAGTATAGGTGAAATTAAATTTCTTGCAGAGATTAGATAAAAGGTATGAGAATGGAGACCAAAAAAGTTCGTTAAAATAGAAGAGATCCTTTATGCTGTTGATCTAAAATTAGACTTTTATATTTGTTGGTCTCATAAGCATACACGGGACAAATGTCAGTCAACAGTAACTTGAATTTGGAGAAACAACAACTTTTGTTAAGATTTTTTAGGCATAAATGTTAAATAACTCCTAATTTCAGTTCTGTGCTTAAGACTTGTAATGAAATAGACAGATAGATATGTGGATAGATAGATATACAGATGGATGATTAATAGACAGATGATTGATAGACAGATATTTCATTAGTGGGTGGCTTGTGAAACTATGAGATTTTATTATTCATGTATTTTTAATTTGCTCATCTGTACCCCTCCAAAATTAACCTAAAACTCCTATTTGATGTGAAGCCAAAATTATTATATGAATCTTATTCAATTAAAATGTCAATTACTCTAAATCCACCCAAAGAGACCATAATCTCTCTTCTGAATAGTGTTGACTTGTGCAAGTTCAGATTTAGGATGAGTCTCTATAAAGTCATAACTTCTGAACAGGATTATCCCTTTATTACCTGAACGAAAGCTGTATCTGTGGTTACACTTTATCTACCTAACCCCAGGATGGTATAATTTGTAGTTCACCTCAACATTTCATTGATTCATGCTGGTGCATGAGATCAGAAGATAAAAGTATAATCTAGAGGCATGTGAAATGCCATACCACACATATCAGGGGCTTCATCAGAGTTGTCTCCACAGTCGTCCTCTCCATCACACACCCAGAAATGTAGTTTGCAGAGAGAATTATTGCAAAGGAACTCATCAGCTTTGCATATATTTCCTCCTTTATTTTAAAACAAAAAGAAACAAAGAGGTTCAGGACAATCAATGCCAGTCAGCAGGACACATATTCCTCTGAATCTTAGCAAACAGTATCTAGTTGATTGCTTCCATTTATTTATTTCGAGCATAATACCAGAAACAGGTAATGTTCAATTTTTCTAATAAAATTGAACTGTTTACATTTCAAAACATTCTAATACTTTTTTTAGAAAATACTGATAAGATGTTAGAAGACAGTTTTTAAGAATCTAAGTTATTCTCTGTTTCATTGCCAAATACACAGAAATTTATATTTTTTAGTTTTAATTGTAATTATTAAAATTTGTATTTTTCTTGAAAAAAAGACATTTTTAGAATTATTAGACAATTTAGCTGTATCTGAAATACTGATAAACTGATCACTAAAAACTTAGAATAACCAGTAATTTTTTTATTGAAATCACAAAGAAATAATTTTCTAACAGCAATAAGAATCTGGCCATATCATACAATATTTCAGGGTTTTTTTTTTTTTTAATAAATGTTGTGCAGTAAAGTATTATTTTTTGGATTTTGAAAATGTTTGCATTTTTTCTCTTTTAACAAATAAAAACATCAGGAATACAAAAATATTCTAATACACAATTCTTAAGTACATCTACCACATGCAAAGGACTTAAGTAAGGAACAAATGTGGGTTATATGTCTAGAGGTGTAGCAACATACAGTGGAGTTTTAGGACTTGAGAGTTAGGAACTCTGGGTTCTAGTCTTGCTTTGGTTAACTCTATTAATATCTCTGGGACTCAATGTTTTTATATGTTATAAAAGAGGTACAGTTAATGTATAGGGTCATAGGTGCGAGAAGTACCTGGGGAAACAATACAAATATCAGAGTACAGAATTAAGATAAATTAGATTGCTTCCAAAGGGTTATACTACCTAGTTAATCCTCATATATAGGTAAGAGCTTTGATTCATGGGTTGTCTATATTTGACTTACTGAAGGTATTAACATATTTAAATACACATACATTCACCAAAATATGGGCAGAGCAGTGACAGTGGTCATCCTGAAAAGCGTAGAAAATACCCAGAAAGAGCCATTGTTCCTCTTGCAGATGTACTTTGGAAGGAATAATGTGCCCGAACTTATGAAGATCAAAGAATTCTTCTTGGTCTGAGTTCTGACTTGTTACACAAATCTCTGATAACTCACATTCAGTAGCAAAAGACTTAATTTAAGAAGTGATAGAATCAGTTGGACTGTAGAAGGAAAACTCTAGCTCTGGTGTCGAGAATTTAGAAATGAAGAGAGAGACAGTAAAGACAACACTGGAGGAAAAAGATATATTTCAAGAGAGGTCATGGCAATCTGGGGAAGAACTGATGGTAACTAGATCTAGAGGAGCCACAGCTGAGAACTCTTCAGAAGGAACACTCCTCAGGACCTAGTGGCTAAATAGATGAGAGTGGCAAAGGAGAGTGAGCACACAAACACGGTACTCATTTTTTAGTGTGCTTGGACCATTTGGTAGATGGTATTGTTCATTAAATAAAGGAACACAGCAGGAGGAGCAGACTGAAGACATAATTCATTTAAGGTACTGGTAGACAGCCATGTGGTGATGTCGAGCAAGCTGGTGGATAAATATGTCTGAAATATAGGATAGGTTTTTGAGCTGTAAACGTGCATCTGGCAGTGATCAGAATATAGTTATGATCTGAAGTTTAAAAGAGAACACAGAGAAAAACAGATTGGGTAAGTAAAGAGGAGTCTACAAAAGAGACTGAGAAAACGTAATCAAAATGGTTAGAGAAATATCTGGAAAGAGTGATGCGAGACAATACACGGGAAAAGTGTTCTAATGAGAGGGATAGCCCATGTAGCTAATTCTAGAGCAGGTTTAGTGAAATGGTGGTGAGTTTAACGAAATGATTGTCGTTGGCTATTGAATGAGAACGAGGTGAATGTAAACATCTCTTTCCAGAAGTTTGGCCATAAAGGGAAGAAAGAGACCAGAAAGTGAGCCTCTTTGCTTGTGTGAGGAAGAACAGATCCCTGAACACATTTAAATGCTTCTGATAATAATTCAGTAGACAAGACACATTTGAGGGTACAGGAGAGCAAAAGGGTAATTAATGTAACGAGTTTCTGGAGGATCCAGAGAGTGTGAGAGATTTGAGATCTAGAGCAAAATGAATGGAATGGGCTTAGACTGGAAGTGAAACAAGTCTTCTGTTTGGGGAGGAAGGAAGGAGGAAAGCCTGAGGACAGCTACAGGTAGATTTTTAGTTTGGTGGCCAGATGTTGAAAAATGCTCATGATGTTTATTATTTCTGTAAAGAAGAAGGTGAAGTTACTAAGAGAGATGGCTTGGTAACAGATTAGAGATAGTTGCCTTTTTAAAAACCTGATATGATTAATGGCAGAAACGTGATTAGGAAAACAAGGGCAGACTGCTTAGTATCTTAAGTAAAAGATAAAGCTTAGACCAATAATTTATAGTGATATTGATCTGAATAATAGTACAATTATCTGCAAAAGTGCTTAGCAGAACTGGTACAGCTTACATTGCCATCTCTGAGAACCATCAAACTAAGAAACAGACAAAGGCAAGGGCTGGGTGAGTCCACCAAGGTGAATATCACCATGTGAGACTCTGACAGTTCAACATCTGTCATTGGGATAGCCCTTTCTCCCAAACTTCTGCAATGCTGAGCTCCATACTGCTATAATTTTACAATTAATCTCAATTATGAAAACTTGTGCAATAAAATTCAGTACTATTTAACAACTGTCTCACTCTGAAAACAATAAAAAGATAGCATGTGCAGTGTGCAGTCCTTAGTACTAAAGAAATTAAAGATATGAATAGCAGTATGAAGTGAGTATATTGCCTTAACTCAAAATCAAATCCATAGAATATGAAGCAGAGTTTACTTTTAGCATAAAGATTCTAATGATTAAATCACATCACATGCTCCATTTTACAATGGACTACATTCAAACAGAATTTGTGAACTTTTGACATTTTCTGATTATTTTAGAAAATTCTATTTGCACAATATACATCAGTCTTGTTAAAAAATGAGTTCCCTAAGGTATTGCATTAGATAACATTATAATTTTCTCCACATGAGTGTTGGATACGCCACTGATTTATTTAAAAGAAGAGAACTATAAATGAAATTATATTATAAGAGAAAGGCAAAGGTGTTGTGGTAACCTGCTAAAGACTTGATGTTGTAATCCAAAAAATTTGCATTTAAAAAAAATGTATCATGGGGCTACCGTGACATCCTGAGACCCACTTAAAATTCCTTATTTTGAAATGGCATAAAGCGCATATAAACAACAAAAAAGGTATAATTTAAAGAGATTGGCTGAATTAAAATTCCAGTTTCCTAGTTATGTTCTTAATCGGCTCAACAGGACATATTAGGAAAACAGAAAAGTATATATTAATTAACAATAATACATCTAAATTATAACAGAGGCCTTGACAAGTTCATATAAATCTGGTCAAGTGCATCATCACAGAAAATAAACACCTAGAGTTCTCATCTTAATTGGGTTGAGAGAAGCTTTAATACATGATAATACTTTATAATTTATTTGACTAACTTACACATTGTTAAGCTGATAATTACTCAGAAGAGAACCCCCCAATCCTTTCCACCAGTATTATACAAAGTGTAAAGTTTGAAAGCTCAGGCCAGAACAAGCACCACACTTTCTTGAGGCCATATATTTTTACCTTCAAAAGTATGAATGCAGCTTTTAATTCCAGAGTATTTTGAATTTTTGTCTTTTAAAGTTAAACTAGTAAAACTGCTTCACTGGGAAAATGTGTTATGTTTATCCTTCAGCTCTCATATATTCCAGTTCCCAAGACTCAGCTACTATTAGCTCATGTGTATCCTGATTGGAAATGAATGGAAATGAGATTTAACAGAAAAGATGTTTATTCTGGCATCCCATTTCCTCAATGCCTTAAAATGCCTTTACCTAATACCTACTCCACTTCCTGGGAGTAAATTAAATACTAGAAATCTGAAAGTGGTAATGCCTTATGGTACATTCATATGGGATCAAATAATTTAACCACTAAAATATGTCATTGGAGCTTAATTACCCAGCAGCAAAGAAAACCAAGTTAGAGATATGAATGGAGGGGAAGGGGGCTTTGAAACATTTGTAAATGATTGAATTAAAGGCTCTCAACTCTTTTTCAGTCATTAAGATTAAATATCTAGTAGAATAATTTTAGATCTGAAAGGTAGTTGAGATTTTCTAGTTTGGCTAGGATACAATACATAAAGAGGCGCAGTAGAAAGTAAGCCTGGGGTAAAGTAAAATGGGGTCATTTTCTTGTAACCCTGATTACTAGATTGAATTGTTTGTATGTAATCAGGCACCCTGAGTAAAAACTGACATAATCGGAGGGACACTTACATAAGATGAACCTTGTAAGAGTAAATAGGATGTACGGGAGACCAGTTAGGTGGCATTATGCCAGTCCAAGCAAGAAGCAATGGGAGAATGAACTAGG